>NC_052146.1:12048224-12221613 GCF_902713615.1 Scyliorhinus canicula
TTCCTCCAGCCTCATGTTCCTCGGTGGTGAGTGTCCGTTGACGGTGGGATTCTGTCTTCCCGCCACTTGTCAATAGAATTTCCCATTGAAACCACCCCACGCGCGGGTGGCACGCTGGCGCAGTGGTTAGCACTGTTGCCTCGCGCCGCTGAGGACCCGGGTTTGATCCCGGCTCTGGGTCACTGTCCGTGTGGAGTTTGCACATTCTCCCCGTGTCTGCGTGGGCCTCACCCCCCACAACCCAAAGATGCGCAGGGTAGGTGGATTGGCCACGCTAAATTGCCCCTTAATTGGAGTTATACTTGGAGCCTCAGAATGATGTTTCAAGCAGCTCAGGCGCCTGAAAGAGTAAAAGTGGCTGCGCCCCATTGCTTGGACAAATATTTAGTTAATAGATTAAAATAAAAATGTCTTGTCCTCGCTGAATCTGATCCTGGTTCTGAGCGCAGTCTGGAAGCTCACAGGTGCAGTCGGCAAACCAGCTGCACACACAGGCAGTTTTCAGACAGCTGTAAGCAGCTTTCAAAACCACTGTACCACCCAACGCCGAGAGATTATTTGGGATTTATCCATGATTAAGGCATTGATTTCTGCTTTCCAGAGTGCGGCGGGGTGGTCAAAAGCAGCTATAAGTAAGGGTGTTGTTGACAACGATAAAGATCAGGGTCCTTCTGATCGACTGAACAGGCACAAAGAAGCCGACTGACTTCAAACACACTTTACATCACAGAGCCAAGTGTGTCTGCATGGTTTTAATTTGATTGTGGATTCAGTCAAATATTTACACGTCCAACACTTCTAAAGCTCTACCATTTGAACAAACAATTTGATGGAGGCCAAATTTAAAGCATTCAAAATAACACAGTAAGTTGTACATTACAAAGTTTTGGGCACAGTCTAACAGATGATCTGAAGTGTGCTATGTACAGTCTGGAGCGTGTTCCAGTTGTGATCAGATCCTCTCTCAGACATCTCAGGTAGAATTTAATGCTCTCCCTCGTGGAGAGTTTGGTCGTGGGGAGTGTGAGGATATGCATCACTGTAAATACACAAGGGGTTAATGTAAATACATGTAGACTAGATAGACACTAGAGGGAGCACCAGAGACATGACACATGGACATTCAACCAATAGGCCAGTAAGATAGGACACGACCAATGGGCATTCACGATACACATAGAGGTGACGCTACCACAGGAGGGCATTACACCAACCCATATAAAAGGACACAGCACACATGATGGAGACACTCAGTGAGTACACAGGGTTGATTTGAAACACATCACACCCACCACGTGGATTGTAGCAGACTGGTTCGTCAGTCTGAGTAGCTATAGCAGGATTAACAGGAGAGTCGAATCCAAGTAGGAGAATTGTTAACAGTTTAATAAATGTGTTAAAGCTATCTCCAAGTCTGAACCTTCCTTTGTCAGAGTGCACATCAAGGAAGCAGCTTATGCTACGTCAAGAGCATAACAAAACATGGTACCCAGGAGTGACCTGTTTAAATCCATATAGTTACAACTCAGCAAACAGTGACAACCAGCAACGGCACCCAGGCAAGATGATGTTCGAGATTCCAGTTCCACAGCGGCTCAGCTGCCACGGCAATCTCAGTGCAAACTGGCGTGCATTCAGGCAAAGGTTTGAGATCTTCCTGGTAGCAGCCGACCTACAAGACATGGCCGATGCTGAAAAGACAGAGCTTCTGCTCACCATCGCGGGTGCCAGAGCAGAAGAAACCTTCAAAACATTCAAGTTCTCCAAAGGGCAAGACAAGAGGGAATTCCAGACAGTCATGGACAAATTTGAACAATACTTCGAGGAAAAGACAAAAAAGCCAACAGAAAACGGTAAAAGAGGCACCAATACTAACCACAAGGCCGGGATGGGCGAGCAGCAAATTACAATTTTGATTGGCGGCCATCTTGGAAAAGGTGCTGCACATGCGCATTTGAGAGAAATGCGCAAAGTAAAAGAACAGCGATCTGCGCATGCGCAATCGCTTCCTATACTCTACATCACACGCCTCATGACATCAGAGGCCCCGGACCATGCCCACTTAAAGGGAAAATGTCCCAAAACATGAAAAAATGTTTTTAAAGCCTCAAAATAAGATTCTTTCACCTGGAACGACAGCACAATGCCTGAAATTCGACCAGTAGCTGAAAGTAAACTCCGCAGAACCCTGCAACAAGCAGTTAGCACCGCCCAAAGAGATGATACAGTCCTTGAAGACTCCGACTCAGACGATGATTTCATCATTGGAGATGGCGACCCCAGTACCAAATCCGAACCGCAACGAGATGTGTTCTACAGTGAAGAATCCGACACAGACGCGGATGTGTTCTTCGGATTTGAGGATCTTCAGTCCAGCATATATGACATCCCGACTCGTGAGTGCAGGATTATGCTGCGGCCTGGCGCCAAGAGACAGAGAGCGGGTACAAGCCCACAGAGAGCGGCCTGCTGCCACACAGAGAGTGGTCCACACACCGCGAAGTGTCCCGACTCCACACAGAGAGTGGTCCACGCACCACGAAGGGTCCCAGCCTCCATACAGAAAGCGATGAAAGACTCCACAGCGAGACAACTGCACGCCTCCACACAGAAAGTGACTCCAGTGACACAAGCCTCCGCAGCGAGCTCGTGGACAGACTCCACGATAGAAGCAATGCAAGACTCCAGAGCGCAGTCCTTGCATGAACAAGAAGTGACTCTAGCTGAGGTCTGAACAAGAAGTGACTCGAGTGTCAGTAGCCTCCACAGCGAGCTCGTGGACAGCCTCCACGATAGAAGCAACGCAAGACTCCAGAGCGCAGTCCTTGCATGGACAAGACCATGAGGGTCTAGCAACCTCCTCTGAGCAACCAGCAGCAGACGATGCAAGTCTGCCACGCTCAAGTGAACAAATGAAAATCGCTTATTGGCACGAGTAGGCTTCAATGAAGTTACTGTGAAAAGCCCCTAGTCGCCACATTCCGGCGCCTGTTCAGGGAGGCTGGTACGGGAATCGAACCGTGCTGCTGGTCTGCTTGGTCTGCTTTAAAAGCCAGCGATTTAGCCCAGTGAGCTAAACTGAAAGACTATGACAGTCTGCCATGCTCAAGTGCACAGCAAGAAGACTATGATAGTCTACCACACTCCAGTGAACAAGAAAAAGACTCTGACAGTCTACCCAGCCCAAGTGAACAACAAGAAGCTACTGAGGCTCTACCCACTGTATGTGTGACAAGTGATGACGGCATCCCACTTCCCATACCAGACGTGACAGACCGCAATAAGAATGTACAGAGGCACTCGACAATCACAGTGAGACTACTGGTGACTCCGGTGACACCACGTTACTTCAAACCTCATTCGCTCGAGCCTCTCCACAAGCAAATGCATTCCTGAACGTTTTGACTCCAGATTGCATATGGGGGGGGGGGGGGGGGGGGGGGGTTCTAGCCGATGGACGGGACCCCCATCGCCTCCATCAGGTCCTGCCTGTCATTTCCAGACTGACATCCCCAAGGCTTTGTCACCCCTCCTCATCGTTCAGACCCTTGATGCTACGGAACTGCCTGGCCTTCCCTTGCTTCACAGCCAGTGGTTGTTGCTCAGTGAGCGGCCATGGGACCAGTGCTCAGGCTGCAGTCTGGTCAGATCACTGCATCGTTTGATTACAACTCCCTCTGAATTGAGTGGTAACGAAAGGCCTGAAACGTGAACTCTGCTTCTCTCTCCACAGGTGCAGCCTGACCTGCCGAATATTTCCAACTGCTTTGCTCTTCTTGGATTGTGATCTGCCGTTTTGATCATTGCTTCCTCAGAATTTGTTTTATTCAGTCTCAGGATGGGGGCATTGCTGGCGTCTCCTGAGATTTATTCCCCATGCTCATTTTCCTTGAGCAGATGGTGACGGGCATTCCTCTTGAACTACTAATCAAAGTTTTAACGCAATGGAATGGCTTGTTAGGTCCCTTCAGAGGATAATTAAGAGCTCACCACATTGACATGGAACAGATGTCACATCTCGGTCAGACACGGTAAGAATTCCTTCCCTTAAAGTAAATCAGTGAACGCATTGGGTGGAATCTTGTGACCTTCCCGTTGCCGTGGCACGGACAATTCAATCAGGTGGGTGAGGGGCGGGTCTTTGCCGTCAATTGAAGCCTTCTTAAGGGTCTCATCCCATCGTTGCTAGTATTACCCCAGTGGTGGGTAGGCAGAGTGCAAATCCTCATTCAACGGCACAGTGCCTTATCGGGGGGTCCAACATCGGGGAAGTGTGGGCCTAATCCCCTGTCCTATCTGTTGAGCCCCCCCCCCACCCCCCCCACCCCCGGCGACACTCTCCATGCCATCACTCATCTGTACCTATGTCCCTCCTCAATCATGGGCCTCGGGTGGATGTGGCCCTCGGGGGAGCAGCCTTCAACTCCCCAGTCCAGCTGTTGACCTACTGGCTTCGGATTGGCTTGTGTCTCTCGACAGGGGGTGGGGCGGTGGCTGTGTTGTGTTCTGCTGCTTCGGATAACACAGGCTGCTACCTGATGCAGTCTTAACTAAAGGATGCTCCAGACTCTGAAATGAGTTCAACGTGTTTATTGAACTATGAACACAGTTCTCAAATGAGTTCGACTCTCTGCTAATCTAACTGTAGTAACTAAGTCTAACTGTACCAGCTTGCTCTAAGCCGCGTGCTGGGGTGTGATGCTGCTGATCAACCCTGTCTAACTCTCTAGATGCCTGTCTGCGGAAAGAGGCAGGGTGTGAGTGCCTCATCCCTTTTATAGTGTTTATGTCATTCCCCCTTGTGGTGATGCCACCTCTGAGTGTCCTGACTGCCCATTGGTTGTGTCCTATTCTGAGTGTTCATTGGTTGCATGTTTGCATGACAGGCTGCTCCCAGAGTGCTTGTCCCCAGGAGAAGACCCGCTGCTGTCCTCTCAAATGCCTGATTGGCCGAGACCGCTATCGCCCCCTCCAAGATTTGGCCTATAGTTACTTTAACTGATACCAGATTGTTAATTGCGGTTAACAATAAAATCAAACTTCGAAACAGCCATGGTGTGGGATTTGTAGTTCTCCCCACAACACAACCTCCATTCCACATGAGCCACTATACGACATTCATTGAGTTGAGTTGAATAGTTTGATGTCTCTTTCTTTCAAAGACAGTCAACCTCACAATGAAATGAGAACTTTGATTTATATGTTGCCTTTATTTATTAGCTTCACTGCAATTCTATTCTTGATAAAACAACTATTATTTAAAGATTGTGGCTTGTGTTATTTTTTCACCTGGCCTGATCACTATGAGATGCACAAAGCGGTACGGGTGGCACAGTGGTTAGCATTGCTGCCTCACAGCTCCAAGGTCTCAGGTTCAATTCCGGCCTTGGATGACTCTGTGGAGTTTGCACTTTCTCCCCCTGTCTGCGTGGGTTTCCTCCGGGAGATCTGGTTCCCTCCCACAGTCCAAAGATGCGCACGTCAGGTGGATTGGCCGGGCTAAATTGCCCCTTAGTGCTCAAAATTTTTAAAAATAATCTTTACTATCACAAGTCGGCTTACATTAACACTGCAATGAAGTTACTGTGAAAATCCCCTAGTCGCCACATTCCGGCGCCTGTTCGGGTACACAGAGGGAGAATTCAGAATGTCCAATTCACCTAACAAGCACGTCTTTCTGGACTTGTGGGAGGGGACCGGAGCACCGGGAGGAAACCCACACAGACACGGGGAGAACATAGAACATAGAACATAGAACAGTACAGCACAGAACAGGCCCTTCGGCCCTCGATGTTGTGCCGAGCCATGATCACCCTACTCAAACCCACGTATCCACCCTATACCCGTAACCCAACAACCCCCCTTAACCTTACTTTAATTAGGACACTACGGGCAATTTAGCATGGCCAATCCACCTAACCCGCACATCTTTGGACTGTGGGAGGAAACCGGAGCACCCGGAGGAAACCCACGCACACAGGGGGAGGACGTGCAGACTCCACACAGACAGTGACCCAGCCGGGAATCGAACCTGGGACCCTGGAGCTGTGAAGCATTTATGCTAACCACCATGCTACCCTGCTGCCCACACATTGAGGTTAGGTGGGGTTACGGGAGTAGGGTGAAGGCGTGGGCTTAAGTGGGGTTGCTGTTTCCAAAGGCCGTTGCCGACTTGATAGGCTGAATGACCTCCTTCTGCACTGTAAATTCTATGAACTATTGAAAGCACCATTACCCTGGCTTGACAGTGCTGTGCAGAGGTGCCAGTTGAACATTACACATTCCAATTTCAAAACAAAATAAATTTAGAATACCCAATTCATTTTTTTCCAATTAAGGGCAATTTAGCGTGGCCAAATTCACCTACTCTGCACATCTTTGGGTTGTGGGGGTGAAACCCACGCAGACGCAGGAGAGAATGTGCAAACTCCACACGGACAGTGACCCAGAGCCGGGATCGAACCTGGGACCTCGGCGCCGTGAGGCAGCAGTGCTAACCCACTGCGCCACCGTGCTGCCCACACATTCCAATTTAAATGCTTCTGTAGTTTTCTTTTTTTTCTGAAGTATCCTCAAAGGTTGAATTTTTTTGTAAAAATAACTGAAATGGAACCTCTGGAGTGTCCCGAACACACTGAAAATATTTGTTTATTTGATCAAGATTTGCCATTGTAACCGAATGCTTTAGTGACTGTTCCTCATCCATCTTCAGTTCTTCGTGCTTTCACATTCTGCCAGACAGTTTACAGCCTAAACATCATGTTTGTTACTGAATCAAACAAATTCTTGATATAACTGCAGTTTATTTGCTTTGTGACCATGTGTGGACACAGCCTCTCTCTCTCTGTGCAGTTGGCAATGTACTTGCCTTGGAAAGATGTGCTTGGCAAAGGGACCCCTCTGCCTAGGCCGTGTGTTTGTATTTTGTTTTAATGGTTGATGAGATAGGCAGTAGGTGTGGATAGTCCGACATTTCCATACATGCACACAGCCAATAGAACACGTTAGTATTCATTTTATAGGCACTTAATTAGATGCGAACAGTTGGAAATGTTAAGGGAACTGGAAATTGACAGAGGAATTGTACAACACGGATATTGTACAATACTTAGGCAGTTTGTGGTTTAATTGGAGTCATTAACATGTCTGCTACCATAGTGATTAACAATCTGTCATCACAACACAATGTAGGACAGCATTCATGAAATGAACGAAAAATATAGATAATACTTATCTCCATGCAGCTAATTCTGGTTAAAGTCAGGAAGCAAACATTTGCTCAAACAATGCCCCATTGGCCTTGATCGGACGCCAAGTCTACAGGCATTAGGTTAGATATCTGGGGCGGGATTCTCCCCTACCTGGTAGGGGGGGGTCCCGGTGGGATGGAGTGGCGTGAATCACTCCGGCATCGGGCCGCCCCAAAGGTGCGGAAGTCTCCAACCTCTAACATTGAGGGGCTAGGCCCGCGCCAGAGCGGTTGGCGCCCCGCCGGCCGGCAGGAACGGCCTTTGGCGCCACGCCAGCCGGGGACGAAGGGACTTCGCCGGCGCGTCAGCGGCTGCTGATGTCATCCCCGCGCATGAGCAGGGTAGGGGGTCACTTCCGCCTTCGCCATCGTAAGGACTATGGCGAAGGCGGAAGGAAAAGACTGCCCCCATGACACAGGCCTACCCGCCGATCGGTGGGCCCTGATCGCATGCCAGGCCACCGTGGGGCACCTCATGGGGCCAGATTACCCCGCGCCCCCCTCCCCAGAACCCCGGAGCCCGCCCGCGCCGCCAGGTCCCGCCAGTAAGGTAGGTGGTTTGATTCACGCCGGCGGGACTAGAATGACAGCGGCGGGACTTCGGCCCATCGCAGGCCGGAGAATCGCCGGGGGGACCGCTGACAGGCGCAGCGCGACTCCCGCCCCCGCCGAATCTCTGGTGCCGGAGACTTCGGGAGATGGCGGGGGTGGGATTCACGCCCCCCCCCCCCGGCAATTCTCCGACCCGGCGGGGGGAATCGGAGAATCCCGCCCCAGGATGTTAAGCAATGATGAAAGATTTAGGACATTCACCTTTGGCCAAAAAAACCGGAGACCTCAAAATGGGCAGGTTGAGAGTAATCAACAGACTTGGCCCACTCTACAAAGTCTTAACTCAAAGGTACAGATTAAAAGGGGGGTGTAAGAGGGGAACACTGAACAGTAGGAGCAGGAGAAGGTGATTAAGCTGCTTGAGACTGGTCCACTATTCAATGAAATCATGGCTGATCTATGACCTAAGAAACCCACCTTTCCCCGGGCGATGCCCAGAGCCACTCGCTGCACTCCCGGTGCGGGAGAGCGGGGTATACAGCTGGGGCATCGATCGCCTTGAATTCTAACCCACCAGGTCATAATGGCCAAGCACTATGATATTTTTTGTACCTGTCCATGGCATTTTAATGATATAAATATATATACAAGGAATGCAAGGCTATTTGGACCTCCACCATTTCTAACTATTCACGTGCGCTCACACAAAGCGTGAACCCAGCGTGGCAGCTGCAGAACATCGGGATCACTCAGCCGGGATCACTCAGCCGGGATCACTCAACCGGGATCACTCAGCCGGGATCACTCAGCCGGGATCACTCAACCGGGATCCGTGCCTCCACCAGGGGGAGCTTCTGTGATGTCTGGGGGGATGGTGGGAGGTGGCCGGTGGGTGGGCTGTGGGGTCGCGGATGGTGGGTTGTGCCCGCGCACGGCCGTGCCACGTTGTACTACGCGACCGCTGCAGGTCATCATCTGTGCGCATGCACAGCCCGGGACTAGACCATTCTCCGGCCGTTTTTGGTGCAGGAGACAGGGGTTTTGGTCGGCGCTGGTGATAGCCCCTCACCGGTCCTGGAATCAGTGAGGGGTTTAGCGCCGATCTTTTACGCCTAGATCTCCCGCGGATTCTCCGTTTGAGGCGGCACTTAGCCACAGGAATAGAGAATCCCGCCCATGACCTTTAGATCAGTGACGTATTTACAGGCGAGTTTGCCATGCGCAGATGGAAAGTTTGCGAAATACAATGTAGAACTGGAGGTGACACTTTTAATCATGAACACAGCCCAGTCCGTCACACGAATCTGCCTCCCATCCATTGACTCCACCTACACCTCCCGGTGCCTGGGGAAAGCGGGCAGCATAATCAAGGATCCCTCCCACCCGGCTTACTCACTCTCCCAACTTCTTCCATCGGGCAGGAGATACAAAAGTTTGAGAACACGCACAAATCGATTCAAAAACAGCTTCTTCTCCGCTGTTACCAGACTCCTATACGACCCTCCTATGGACTGACCTCATTAACACTACACCCTGTATGCTTCACCCGATGCCGGTGCTTATGTAGTTACATTGTGTACCTTGTGTTGCCCTATTATGTATTTTCTTTTATTTCCTTTTCTTTTCACGTACTTAATGATCTGTTGAGCTGCTCGCAGAAAAATACTTTTCACTGCACCTCGGTACATGTGACAATAAACAATCCAATCCAAACTAATCCAGTTATAATGTTTGAACCGATGTCTGAAGTATGAACCTGTGGTTAGAAGAAAGATGTCTTGAGGCAGCACGGTGGCGCAGTGGGTAGCACCCCGGCCCTGGGTCACTGTCCGTGCGGAGTTTGCACATTCTCCCCGTGTCTGCGTGGGATTCACCTCCCCCCCCCCCCCCCCCACCCCACCGGCAACCCAAAGATGTGCAGTGTAGGTGGATTGGCCACGCTAAATTGCCCCTTCATTGGAAAAAAAAATGAATGGGGTACTCATTCGACAGTTCAAAATAGGTCAGCAGAATATAAGAACCTGCTTGGAAGATTTTGCTTCAGCGACGGCCTAGCCCCAACCTCGCACATGCCGCAGGCTGAGTTAAGGCTCAGAGAACAGATCAGCATATCTCCGAGAAGAATTTGCCCCATTCGGTTCAAAGGGGTAATATCTACTTCTGTCTGAAGCTGTGAGTCTTGGGACAAATTGTGATCAGTTGTGCAGCATTAGGTTGGAATACATGCCTGATTCTCCCTCCATTGAGATTAACCAATCCCGCTGTTTATAGTTTATTACACACGGCGTTGAATATTATTACCAATTTAGTTTCCCACTGATGTGATGCCAGATTGAAAAGCTTGCAGCGGGATACTCCGACAGTGCGATTCTCGCACAGACAGTGACCCAGCGGGGAATCGAAACTGGGACCCTGGAGCTGTGAAGCTGTGCTAACCACTGTGCTACTGTGCTGCCAAATATGCCGTTAATGGCGTGTTAATGGGGGGGGGGGGCTAATGGCAGGTCGGTCTTCCCGCTGGCTCGTGGAGTGAACGCCATTTGCAATCATTTGCATCTTAGGAACGCTCATTAAAACAGCAGCCCTGCAGTGTCCCTTCAGGGCCTTCCAATCTTACGTCAAACCAGTGGAAAATCACGTCGGTCTATAGCCCGATTTGTAATGAATGGTGTGCACAAGGTGGTCCTCAGTTCACCAGAGACTTGGGGTGAGTGCAACGCCTTTCTGTCATAGAGCTGCGCTGCTCCTGAGGTGCTCTTCACTGTTTCGCTGGGGAAGAGCGGTTCCTGTCCTCCATCTCCACGTTGAACTCCAATGCCACTGTTGTATCATGATAAACATCACTAATTTATTACCAAAATTATCAGCCAATTATACTACACGTTTCTCCAGAGGCATGGTACAGACCACGTCTGAGTGGTGATGACAGTCTCATCCTTAATGCTTCATTTCCATTCAGAGTTGGGAGCTATCTGACTATCTTGGCCAAGATGTTAAGCCTAGATGTTAGGCCTAGATGTTAGGCCTAGATGTAAGGCCAAGACCAGCACCAAAATTGAAAATCTCCCACTTAAATCAGGAGATAGCAATTCGGTGATGCCAAAGATGGGTTTTGAAACACCGAAGATCGTCGGAGGAGGAAAGAAGTGAAGAAAGTGATAAGTTCCATGGATTTGAAATATCAAGAAGGAATGGAGAATCCTGCACATGACTTTTAGACCTTATTTACAAGAGAGTTTGCAATGCAACGCAGAACTGGAGCTGACACCTTTAATCATGATCACAGCCCAGTCCATCACACGAACCTGCCTCCCATCCATTGACTCCATCTACACCTCCCGCTGCCAGGGGAAAGCGGGCAGCATAATCAAGGATCCCTCCCACCCGGCTTACTCACTCTTCCAACTTCTTCCATAGGGCAGGAGATACAAAAGTCTGAGAACACACACACACAGACTCAAAAACAACTTCTTCCCCGCTGTTACCAGACTCCTAAACGACCCTCTTATGGACTGACCGCATTAACACTACACCCTGTATGCTTCACCCGATGCCGGTGTTATGTAGTTACATTGTGTACCTTGTGTTGCCCTATTACGTACTTTTCAAGATTTTCTTTTCTTGGATTTAATGATCTGTTGAGCTGCTCGCAGAAAAATACTTTTCACTGTACCTTGGTACACGTGACAATAAACAAACCCAAGCATCAATAAAACTGAGAAAGATTACACAGGTTGCATTGGAGAGAGACGTTTTGGGGCTCATTGCCAATTGGTGGCCCAAGTGTACGTGAGGAAAAGTGCTGGAGGATATCAGAGCAGTCAGCTGATCTTGGATGGATCAGGGTTTTTGAGATTTGAGAGTCTTTTAGCAGGATAGGTGAGTGTGGGGAGATGTGAGAGTTTTATTGAAAAATGAGCAGGTGGGGCAGGTATTTGAGAATGTGGCTGTTTGAGGTGGCACAGTGGTTAGCACTTCTGCCTGACAGCTCCAGGGACCCGGGTTCAATTCCGTCCTCAGGTGACTCAGTGCTGCCTGGAGTTGACGCTTTCTCCCCGTGTCTTTGTGGGTTTCCTCTGGGTGCTCTGGTTTCCTCCCACAGTCCAAAGATGTGCAGGCTAGGTGGATTGGCCACGCTAAATTGCCCTTCATGTCCAAGGATGTGTAGGTTCAGGGGTTTTGGGCTAGGGCGGGGAAGAGCACTACTGTGGAGTGCTCTTTCAGAGGGTCGTGCAGAATTGATGGGACGAATGGCCTCTTTCTGCACTGTAGGAATTCTATGATTCTATTCTATGGTCTGCTGCACCCCAGAGGCAGCATGTTCGGGATATGAGAAGGAAATGTGTTGCACAGGAGGATATGTGGTCACAAAGTTCTCTCTTTGGCACCTGACACGCAGCGATAGAAACATACAGAACAGAAGGAGACTATTTGGTCCATTGCACCTGTGCTGGTTCTTTGAAAGAGCTATCCAATCAGTCCTACTTCCTCGCTCTTTCCCTGCAGCCCTGCTATACGTTTCCCCTTCAAATATTATCATAGAATTTGCAGTGCAGAAGGAGGCCATTCGGCCCATCGAGCCAGCACCAGCTCTTGGAAAGAGCTCCCTTCCCAAGGTCATCACCTCCACCCTATCCCCATAACCCAGTAACCCCACCCAACACTAAGGCCAATTTTGGACACTAAGGGCAATTTAGCATGGCCAATCCACCTAACTTGCACATCTTTGGACTGTGGGAGGAAACCGGAGCACCCGGAGGAAACCCACGCACACACGGGGAGAATGTGCAGACTCCGCACAGTCAGTGACCCAAGCTGGAATCGAACCCGGGACCCTGGAGTTGTGAAGCACTTGTGCTATCCACAATGCTACCGTGCTGCCCAAATATTCCCTTTTCGAAAGTTCCTATCGAATCTGCTTCCATCTCCCTTTTAGATCACAACTCACTGTGCAAAAAAAAACAATTCTCCACAACTCCCCCCTGCATTTATTTTTGCTAATTGCCTTTGGTTGAGGGTCCTGGTTATGAGAGCACTTTGAAATACCCCCACGCCATAAATACCGCACGTTAGTGTGGAGAATTTGGATCATTAATTACATTCTGGTACAATTTCCAGTTTTAGTCCGTTCCTGGATCCATGCAATTGGCAGCGGCGGGCTGTTTATATGACAGCATTTCTTCAACCACTTTGTAAAATTATAATTGCGAACAGTTTGACCGAGAAAGTGACTGCACAGGAGATGTGAAGTTTTCTGTGCTCCTATGAGTGCTGTTTCTGATTTATTGTCTGCCATTTCCAGCTCATTTAGTATGTGGTCTGTAAATTCTCGGCTTTTCCCCATATATTTTTAAAATTGTATATTTTTTTGTCCTTACTCAGTCACAAGCTGTTTTCATGATTGAGGACTTAGCCATTAATCAAACCTTACTGCTTCAGGACACCAAACATACAGAAATAGCTCAAGTCTTGGAGATTGCAAGGCATTCAAAAGGATTTGACCCCTTGACATTTGTTAAAGTGAACAGACAGTCAGAATATAGAACTGTTCAATATATGTATCTGCCCCCTCAGTTAAAATCTGCAACTAATTCTCCCAGCAAGAGATTTGGAAACAAAGGCTCCGTCTACCCTGAGGCCCACTTGAGAATTCTGAGGAACATTAGCTAATTGAGCTTTTTTTACCGTGCGGCGTGTGGAAAGAGACTGTTGGGGACATATTCCCATTTGCCACGAGCACGATAGTTCAGTTGTGTGGGCAGCCAATGGGTCTGGGAAGCCACAGTTAGCTCTCTGCGTTGGCCCAAAAAGAACGCAAGGACCTCTTGTGTTCGATTTCCAACGGAATACGGCTTGTGGGGGTAAAGTTGGACAGGAGCAGAGAGAGCAGGAAGAGTGAAATCTCAGTGGTGATTCTGCCTTCAGTGGGAACTCATAGAACATAGAACATTACAGCGCAGTACAGGCCCTTCGGCCCTTGATGTTGCGCCGACCTGTGAAACCCCTCTAAAGCTCATCTACACTATTCCCTTATCGTCCATAGGCCTATCCAATGACCATTTGAATGCGTTTAGTGTTGGCGAGTCCACTACTGTTGCAGGCAGAGCACTCCATGCCCTTACTACTCTCTGAGTAAAGAACCTACCTCTGACATCTGTCCTATATCTATCTCCCCTCAATTTAAAGCTATATCCCCTCGTGCTGGACATCACCATCCGAGGAAAAAGGCTCTCACTGTCCACCCTATCTAATCCTCTGATCATCTTGTATGCCTCAATTAAGTCACCTCTTAACCTTCTCTCTAACAAAAACAGCCTCAAGTCCGTCAGCCTTTCCTCATAAGATCTTCCCTCCATACCAAGCAACATCCTGGTAAATCTCCTCTGCATCCTTTCCAATGCTTCCACATCCTTCCTATAATGCGGCGACCAAAACTGCACGCAATACTCCAAATGCGGCCGCACCAGAGTTTTGTACAACTGCAACATGACCTCATGGCTCCGAAACTCAAACTCCCTCCCTAAACCTTTCTGTCTTCTGACTTTCAATCATTCTTTGAGGTACGTATTGAAAATTTGACCAAGGTTGTGGTAACTAACCTGAGTATGTTCTTGTGTGACGCAGTGTCAGATTTTGGGCAGGATTCTCTGTTTGGGAGACTAAGGACCTGATTCAGCCATCCTGCTACGTCTGTAGTGAGCCCAAAATCGGGCACCGTGTTGGGCCAATTGCGAGTCACCCGAACCGCTCTACCCGGCCCGATCTGGATCCTAAATAAGGAATATCAGGTGTTAGGCTGTGGGAGGTCTGGGGAGGAGGAGTAGGGGGAGGGGGGTGGAGGTTGGGAGGGAAGGAGTGGGGACTGTAGAAATTGGTCATTATTGCAACTATTTTACAGGCATGAAAATGAAATGAAAAATGAAAATGAAAATCGCTTATTGTCACGAGTAGGCTTCAATTAAGTTACTGTGAAAAGCCCCTAGTCGCCACATTCCGGCGCCTGTCCGGGGAGGCTGGTACAGGAATGGAACCGTGCTGCTGGCCTGCCTTGGTCTACTTTCAAAGCCAGCGATTTAGCCCAGTGAGCTAAACCAGCCCCTCACCAGACATAAAGCAAAGCCAAAAAAATCACCCAATTTAGCTGGGCACTTTGGGCGCCTAAAACAGACATTAGACCCTGGCTTAGGCCAGCGAGGAGGGCTAACACATTTTTGAGGTCGCCTCATGGAAATTGGGCTGACCTCAGCAGAGCAGCTATTGGCCCTCAGGTTTTCTCAAATATTCAGCACAAAATGGCAGGCTACGTTTTTAAACTTACCTTATATGCAGAGCGGAGATGCCTGTCCCAGCTCCTCTCCACTGCCGGCAGCAATCTGCCTCCTCACTTCTCCCTGTTAACTACTGCCATGACAACCTATCATCGCCCCGAATTACCTACGGACCTATTGAACACTTCATACGTTTTTAAAGAAAAAAGATACAAGTCAAAGATGGCTGAGAATGTAAATTGCGAGAAGTAATTCAGTCGCTGTCTAAAAACTTCCTGTGTGTTTTATACTCAGACCAGAGAGAGCGGAATGTCGCACCCTTTCTCAGACAGAGGCGCTTCAAACGAAGATATGCAATGCAAAAACTAAATTATAATCTCCTCTGGTTGCAGCGATAATGGAAGCTGATTACCATCTCAGTAGAAACCGTCTCCTGTGAGTAATGTCCCAGACTGTGGACATGTTGTGAGTTGAAAGAAAGCTTGTTTCTGAGCAAAAGACATGTTTGTGTTTTTCTCCTTGCAGGAATACAGGAGGAAATGGATTAAAAACCAACTGCACCCCTGGTCTGTGTGTGCTGGTGTAGTGTTCTGGTTGTACTGTGCAGTATGTGCTGCGAAGGACACAGCTGGAGAACATCCATTACGCATCCCAGCACTTGCAGGAAACAACGTTTCTCTCTGTGATTACTGGAAGCAAGTCACAAGTCAGCAAAGCCGCAATCGAAAATGAAACAGGACAACACCTTTCAACTGACCTGCAGAACCAAGAACTCCCAAACCAATTGCTCAACTGTCAAAGTCAGCACTACCTGAATCAACCAACTTTACAGTTACAAAGTTCCACCATATACTCCTCGCCATCAAGCGAAAGACTGATTCCTAACTTTAGTTTTGGACTCACTTTTCATTTCTAATCTGTATATGTGTTGCATTTTATTATTTTCTTCTTGTGGTTAAATAACAAATAAACTCACTCTTTCTTGAAGTCAAGAAAGTCGAGGTAAATTGGCTCCTTTCAAGACATTTGGATTGCAATAAGGTACCAGTGAGGGAAAGGATGCTTTTTAAATTAACCTTGTTGCGAGCAACGGATGGGGTTGAAGAAAGAAGGGGAGTCAGTTCACCCCTCCTCACCCAGGACCTCAACAATGTGGGGGTGTCTCATCTAGAACCATAACAAATTGGCGGAACCTCACTGCGGCACCATTCGGAACACTACCCGAGGGCTGACGGGAGGCTAGGCCCGAGATTCATCTCCTGAAGTTGGCAGGCTGCCCCTATGGAAGTGTGACAGGCCCTGGCAACTGTTGGAAATGAGGCCTGAGGCCTAAATGTCAGGCTAGCCCTGGGCCTCAAGGTTGGGAAGGATGCCAGATGTTACACAATTAAAATTCAATCTGAAATCTAGAACTGACTATTGGCAAATATTAGGTGCAGTCAAGGTAGTGAGACGTTATCTAATTTATTGCTGGTAGGAAGGAGTCCAGTTGTCTATAATATTCAACACTGGAAATTCCTCAGGCTGTGAAAACAGGCGCCTCTTGTTTCTCTACATCTTTAAAACTGAAATTGTGTGACAGATTGCGAATATGTCCAATGTAAAACACGATATAAAGAAGCATAACTAAAAACTGCAACCCACACATTTCCCTGCTAGGTTCTTCATTCAGCCAATGCCTTGGGCACGATTCAACAACCCCATTGTGCACGACGCGAATCTGGGTGCCTGGGTGGAACTGCCAGGGTGCCAGGGCCATTGTCAGGGTGCCAGGCTAACCGTGCCAGGGTGATCAGGTGCCACGTTGGCACTGCCAGGGCCCGGGCCTGGATGGCCTTGCCAAGTGGAGTATGGGGTGAGGGGGGTTTTCCAGGAGGAAAAGGTTTGGGCGGGGGATGAGGAGGAGATCAAGAAAGTGCCCTGAAGTGGGGGGAGGAGGGGGGAGATTGGGGCTGCCGGACAAATTGGCGCCCCGATCTGTGAGGAGCATTTCCTGCTGGTAAGCTCACCAGCAGGAAATCCCTCTAAGTGAGGCCTTGTCGGAGAGAATCTCTCCAAGGCCAAAACAAATGGCTGTTGGATAACGGGCTGTTTTTTGATGGTGTACCTGCCAAGAAACACCCCGTTAAATCCGCCCGACAGCGGACTTTAACTTGAGTCTCCTGACCTTCACCCCTTAAGTAATAATCTCAGACAGTAGCAAGATTCAGCGCAGGATCGGTTGGAAGTTTAGCAAAAAACGTTTAGATTTAAGCTCTGAATTGATACAAAGCGATTTGCATTGTTACCACCCCTCTCACGATCTCAGCAATCGTTAGGATACCGGACCAGACCCCAACTTTTGTTAGAACGCCAAAACAATGTTTCTGTTTGTAAAACTGTGAGGAAAGGACACTTTACCCCAGGAATGATGACTCAGGCCGATGGCTATCTTTTATGTTAAAGTAAACTTTAATTTAGAGACACATTAACATGAAAGAAATTGATTTACAATTGTCAGTGAAACAGTTCTTAAGTAAAAGGAAAAACTTGAACTTACTATCTACACTTGCTACTTATTACAATAAAGTAACCTAATACAGTTCAAATGCCACATATAAATAAAGTTAACAAAACACGTTACTTGCTTACCTGTGTAGATACCTTTAGAGAAAGACCCTTTCGAGAACAGACCCAGTGCACCTCTGTCTTGTCAGACTCAAATTCAAGGAAAACTGCTGGACAACTTAAAATCTTATTGCAGGCTGCAAAACTACAGACAGACCTGGTTCCTCCCATCATCTGTATCCCACTATATTCCATGACCTGCTTAGCTACGACGAAACACAATTCCTCATAAACTATCTACACTCCAGCGAACCATCCAAAATATAAATCAATGTTCCATTAGCCCTTTATCTGTAACCAACAAAGTGGTGAGGTGTGCTTTGAATACCACCTTTGTGAAACTGTAATTACAGCTTTAGCAGACATACTGCTTGTATGTATTTTAAACCAGGCTTTTTAATAACTTTACTGGCACAAATGTGAAATGTATCTACATTCATCAAACAGCCAATGTAGCAATTCTGATGGGAATTCTATGTTGTAATGTAAAAGGTACCAATTTGGGCGCAACAATTGCCGATTGAGGGATGATACATATTAGCCAGGCGTTGGTGATAATCCATCTTCGGAATAATGTTGTGGGATTCTTTGCTCCTACTTTTGCAGGTAGACAGGGTTTTGGTTTAATGTCTCAACCAGAAGTCAGAACCTCCAACAGCGTGGCACTTGCTGAGTCCTGCATGGGAACGTGAACCCATATCCTTCTGACACACAGGCAAAAATGCAAACAACGAAGCCACAGCAGGCACCTAATCTCCTGGGATTTGAAATATTTGAAACTTGTTATTCTACAACTTGCATTGGAAAGCATTTTTAACGCTGCAATCGCGCTTCACCAGCCAGAGCTCCCAGTCCTCCAGGATTGTGCTGGCGTCTCCAAGAATTAAAGATTTATCTCTAGGACAGTGTAGCCAACAAATCCAAATGAGGAGTCACAGGGACACTACAAGGAAATGGTGTTTCTTTTTAATATAACTTTTTAATAACTGAGTGTGAAATGCCAGAATTGTCAACACTGCAGGTAAAATCATTGGTAGACCCAGCTCGGCAATTTATTTAGCAAGGCAATGAAGAGGAAAAGTCAGGCCACCATTGGTGATCTCTCTCACTATTTACATCATCAATATAAAAGGCCCCCTTTGGGCCGTGCATTCGAATGACTATTGCTTGCAAAAATCGGTTCAAGAGGTTTTCTTTTCCAGTGCCATAAGTTTACTAAGGAACATAATGTTCACTTAATTTGCTGTTTTATTTATTTTAACTGCAGTAAGTGATTTAATTTGGAAAAGTCTCACTTCTCTTGTTCTCTGTTGCACTTCTGTAGTGAGGAATTGCTTAAAGATTCCGGGCGGGGTTTACTGGCCGTTCACGCTAGCGGGATATTGTCCCACGCCGACGCACAGGTTTCCCAACGACGAGGGGCGCAGTCACCGGGAAATGCCGGGGTTGGTAAATCCCGTTGGCGGGCCGCTTCCCCTACTGACAAATCGGTAAATCCCACCCATAATTCCGAGCTATTCTTTTTCTGAATGGATTTTTGAACAAAGTGAAACCCTTCAAAGACAATGAAGACTTCCCAGGTGTCAAAAACATACAACCTACAGTCCACCAAGTGGGATGGAAAAAAAAGGACACTCAATGTCTGATGGCGTGTGAAATATGCCCTCTCCTATTGGCTACACTATCTCGAGACAACAAAATTCAATTGCCTATTCTAAAATAATGCATGCAGCAGACACGGACCAATAACATTTCTCTGGAATATACAGCCAGTAGGGTACTTTAAAGGACCGCTTACCCAGGAGGAGTGAGATCGAGACAATGCGGCACTGAATCAGGTGGTCGTAGTGTTTTTCCCTCTCTCTCTGCCTCTCTCCCTCGAAAGTATTGTGCCAGGGTTTGCAATGCAACCACCATGAGAAGGGAAATGTGCTGCAAACCGAGGTTTTTTGGATATAAAACATGGGAATCTTCTCCATACAACTCTACCCAGGAAGTCAACTGAATGAAATGGCTACAATGTGGAATCACTGCACTGGGACTAGCCCAAGAACAGCTAACTGTACATTCTCTTGAATTTACACCCACCAACAATAAACAATAATCAGCAACAAATATGTAAATCCCCATAACAATAACAACGATCCCATCCTCCCACCAACCCCCAAACATTAGCCCGCATGTTTACATAAACAAATGCCAAAAAGGAATCAGGGATTACCCGTAGTCACCCTTAATACATACAGTCCCCCTCCCCCACAACCCTCCACCCCACCCTCCCCAACTAATGTTCGATGTTATCCAGCTCTTGAAAGTGCATAATGAATATGATCTCGAACCTGCATGTATCTAAATATTTCTCCCTGCTCCAGCCCATACTTCGCTCCCAGCTCCTTCAATCCTGCAAACCGACCCCTAAGAAACAAATCTTTTAGCGTCTTAATCCCCTTTTCCTCCCATTTCCGAAAATTTCCATCCCACCTCCCTGGCTCAAATCTGTGGTTGCCCCGAATCGGCATTTCCCTTGACCCTGCCCCCAACCCGAAGTGTTGGCGAAACTGCCTCCAGATTTTCAATGAAGCTATCTCCCTCGCATTCTTATCCAGCTTATCCTTAATTGTATCTGTGCTACTCAACTCAACTGCTTTTTAAAAATATTTTTTTTTCCAATTAAGGGGCAATTTAGCGTGGCCAATCCACCTACCCTGCACATCTGTTGGGTCGTGGAGGTGAGACCCACGCAGACATGGGGAGAATGTGCAAACTCCACACGGACAGTGACCCGGGACCGGGATCGAACCTGGGTCCTCGGCGCCGTGAGGCAACAGTGCTAACCACTGCACCACTCTGCCAGCCTGCCTAAACTGCTCCTTGATGTAGGGGTTTCATATTCGACCCACTCGCCGGAATAATTACGTTTCTCCTGACTTCCCTCCTGGATTTATTCATGACTGCCTCAGATTGATGGTCCCTGTATCCTGGTCTCCCCATAAATGGAAACAAACATCTTTACATCAAACCTTTAAAAAATCTTTTAATAATCTTTATTAGTGTCACAAGTAGGCTTACATTAACACTGCAATGAAGTTACTGTGAAAATCCCCTAGTCGCCACATTCCGGCGCCTGTTCGGGTACACAGAGGGAGAATTCAGAATGTCTAAATTACCTAACAAGCACGTCTTTCAGGACTTGTGGGAGGAAACAGGAGCACCCGGAGGAAACCCACGCGGACACAGGGAGAACGTGCAGACTCCGCACAGACAGTGACCCAAGCCGGGAATCAAACCGGGGTCTCTGGCACTGTGAAGCAACAGTGCTAACCACTTTGCTACTGTGCCAAACCCGTCATCATTTTAAAGCCCTCTATCAGGCCACCCCTTCTCATTAATTCTAACCTCCCAGTTTGGATATTCTTTTGTCACCCGTGTTACAGGAGAAGCCATTTCACGCTTTTCCAATCAGCTTCCCCACCAAGCCCTCCCCAGAATTGTCCCTGGCCAAAGACCATTTCTATTCTGTCAAACCACAATGGCGATACATAATCATAGATCTTACCCGAAAACATGAAAAAATAAACGTTGTCAACAAAGATGTGACCAGCAGCGAGCTACTTCCATGTAATAAGCTCATGCAATGGAGTGCTGGAATCCCAGTTAGAAAATAGCACCAACTCAACTCTCAGTTTATTAAATATAAACAATCGTAACACTTGGAACATACTGTTTCCTCTGGTGGAGATATTCTGTTCCTCTGTAGAATGTGATTAGATTAGTTCACTCAATGGCTGAATTAGCCACTGTGGTTTGATGGTGCGATGAACTCTCGTGACCTCCCAGCAGGCTTTTAATCACTGACAACATGCAGGAACGCGCGTGAGTTAGCGAGTGGACAGCCTTCAGGTGGATGTTTGATGTTACTTTGGACTGAAAGTTGAGGGGTGAACTGTAATTTATGTATTGCCAGAGATTTATTAATGATGTCTGAAGGTAGTAAGCTTTTCTCTCTGGAGAGCTTTGCTGCAACATTTCCGACACTTCAAATCATTCATGTAAGCAGCAAACCTCGGTGAGTTTTCAAAGTGTGGTCCAGCTGATTAATTTTAAAATCTGCTCCAGTGTAAAAGAGGCACATTCATAGCACTTTGGGGGCGATTCTCCGAGCCCCGCGCCGGAGAATCGCTGCAACCGTGCCACAACGCACCAACGCCGGCGCACGATTCTCCGAGGTGCGGAGAAACGCCGCCATTTGCGACGGCGCATTCGGCAGCGGGATCGCCGATTCTCCGCCCCGGATGGGACAAGCGGCCAAATGCAACCAGGGTCACCTTGCTTGTGATTCATTTAAGTTTGTGATCCCTTTAAATTATTTTGTGTTGTCTGCAGCAGTGCAGCAACCTAAAGATTAGGTGGGGTTTCTGGGTTATGGGGATAGGGTGGAAGTGTGGGCTTAAGTAGGGTTCTCTTTCCAAGGGGCCGGTGCAGACTGGAAGGGCCGAATGGCCTCCTCCTGCACTGTAAATTCTATGATTCTATGAAAGGGGACCTTTCATTGAGTGTGGGGATCTCTGGCTTGTGGCTGTACAGCTTAGAGGGAACATAGACCCAAAGTTAAGACAATTCCCTACATGTTTAGGATTAGTGTAAAGTTGTTTCAGATTCATACCTACACTAAACTTATGGAGGTGAATTTTCCCTTGGGATTTAGGACCTAGATATCAGAAGCAAATGGGGATCCCAAACCAAAATGATCTGTTCAGTGCTAGTTTTATCTAAAAACAAATGTATAATTTTAGTCCTTGCTATCTAAGTACCATTTAACTCGTCTTTAAACCACAATCAATTACAGTGGGATTAGTATTTAGTACACTGACATGGGGCCTTATTTTCTGGGAGTTGCAATGATGGGGTGTGGTTTTCCGTCAATCCTAGCTCGGTCAGGTTGGAACCTGTGCTTTTGTGTTGGAATAACACAGATTTGTCAGGCTACCAAGCACAGAAGATTAATTGTTTTTGTCGGCAATATTGACATTGATGGAATGGGCTATATTCTGCTGAAGGAGCGG
This sequence comes from Scyliorhinus canicula, assembly GCF_902713615.1. Classification (NCBI taxonomy): domain Eukaryota; kingdom Metazoa; phylum Chordata; class Chondrichthyes; order Carcharhiniformes; family Scyliorhinidae; genus Scyliorhinus; species Scyliorhinus canicula. The sequence goes on from NC_052146.1 coordinate 12,070,964, forward strand.
AAGACAATTTGCCCAGTGGGGCCACTGTTTCCAGAGTCTGGAACAGGCCTAACAGCAGATGAACACATCAACCACAGAGCACAGAGCATAAAGCACAGAGCATGGAGGTAATCCCCTGCACCCAGATCTTGTAATGGTTACCTTGTCTGAAGGTTCCTTTAATTGCTCACCGTGCTCTGTAGGATTGCCATTCCTGGTTGTGTTTGGAACCTTGGGCAGAATTCTCCGACCCCCCGCAGGGTCGGGGAATCGCCCGGGGCCGGCGTAAATCCCGCCTCCGCCGTGGCCGGAAATCTCCGCCACCCAGGAATTGGCAGGAGCGGGAATCACGCACCGCCAATCGGCATGCCCCCCCGCGGCGATTCTCCAGCCTGCGATGGGCCGAAGTCCCGCCGCTGTCAGGCCTCTCCCGCCGGCGGGAATTGGAGCACCTCTGGTGCCGGAGGGACCAGGCGGCGTGAGCGGGCCCCCGGGATCCTGGGGAGAGACGTGGGGCGATCGGACCCTGGGAGGTGCCCCCACGGTGGCCTGGCCCGTGATCGGGGCCCACCGATCGCCGGGCGGGCCAGCGCCGTGGGGGCACTCTTTTTCTTCTGCCGCCGCCACGGCCCCCACTATGGCGGAGGCGGAAGAGGATCCCCCAGCGCGCATGCGCCGGTGGTGACGTCAGCATTCGCTGATGCACCGGCGCATGTGCGGACCGGTGAAGGCCCTTCGGCCAGCCCCGACGCCGGGCGGCGGGCGCCAAAGGCCGTTGGCATCGGTTTTGGTGCCGGCTGGCACAGCGGAAACCACTCCGACGCAGGCCTAGCCCCTAAAGGTGCGGAGAATTCCGTACCTTTGGGGAGGCCCGACATGGAGTGGTTGGCACCACTCCCCTATGCCAGGACCCCCCGTCCCGCCGGGTAGGGGAGAATCCCGGCCCTTGTCCTCAATGCAATGGGACTGTATATGAAAATGAAAAATGAAAATCGCTTATTGTCACGAGTAGGCTTCAATGAAGTTACTGTGAAAAGCCCCTAGTCGCCACATTCCGGCGCCTGTCCGGGGAGGCTGGTACGGGAATCGTGCTGCTGGCCTGCTTGGTCTGCTTTAAAAGCCAGCGATTTAGCCTGGTGAGCTAAACCAGCCCCTGAGGGTCGGGAATGGATATGATTGATCTGATTGACCTGATAGATCATCGGTTACGCCCTCACCACTGAACCTTTATGTGTAATGACTTCACAGAAATGAAAAATGAAAATCGCTTATTGTCACGAGTAGGCTTCAATGAAGTTACTGTGAAAAGCCCCTAGTCGCCACATTCCGGCGCCTGTCCGGGGAGGCTGGTACGGGAATCGAACCGTGCTGCTGCTTGGTCTGCTTTAAAAGCCAGCGATTTAGCCGAGTGAGCTAAACCAGCCCCTTGGCTTTAAAAGCCAGCGATTTAGCCGAGTGAGCTAAACCAGGACCTTGGTTCTGAACAAATCCCTGTCACCTCGGCGGGTTTCCATGTCCCTTGTGTGGGATCCTGGATGTGAATTTATTATCCCAATTGTGAACATGGCAACTCAGTATCTGTATTTTTATCGTGCACATTGGTCGTCTTTTCTTGCAAGCTTTAAAGGTTGCTCTTTAGTTTCGGAGCAAGAAGGATGGGTAAGAATAAGTAGACCGGGAAGGCACAAGAGCCGTGCCAGTGATGCTATAATTGTATTTAAAGGTGCGACATTGCGATGTTTAGATTTTGCCTGGTCTGTCTACATTTGAGAATTAGGGATTTCAAGTGTATTTACCAAGTCATCAACTCACCAATTCTGTCTGCTATCTCGGTGTTTGAATAGTAACAGTATGTGCCCTTTTCGCTGCATGTGCTGATGAAATGGTCTATGGATTCTGTGGGCTGTTGTCAAAGAACAAAGAACAATATAGCACAGGAACAGGCCCTTCGGCCCGCCAAGCCTGTACCGGTCATTATACCACCCTTGGCCAAAACCCTCAGCATTTCCTTGTGCCGTATCCCTCTATACCCATCCTATCCATGTGTTTGTCAAGATGCCTTTTGAACGCCGTTAATGTATCTGCTTCCACAACCTCCCCAGACAGCGTGTTCCAGGCACTCACCACCCTCTGCGTAAAAAACCTGCCTTGCACATCTCTTCTAAACTTTGCCCCACGGACCTTAAACCTATGCCCCCTGGTGACTGACCCCATCATCCTGGGAAAGAGTGCCTGCCCATCCACTCTATCCATGCCCCTCAATCTTGTAGACCTCTATCAGGTCACCCCTCAACCTCCGTCTTTCTAATGAAAACAGTCCGAGTCTATTCAGCCTTACCACATAGCTAACACCCTCCAGACCAGCCAGCATCCTGGTAAACCTCCTCTGCACCCTCTCCAAAGCCTCCACATCCTTCTGGTAGTGTGGCGACCAGAATTGTGCGCAATATTCCAAGTGTGGCCTTACAACTATGCGACTGTTGCATGACTTGTCAGTTTTTACACTCGATGCCCCGTCCAATGAAGTAGCATGAATTCTAATAAATGAATATGGAAGTTTAAACTGATACTGAACTGGTTTTCCAGTCCATCAGTTTCGGGGACCCATTAGCTCTTCTGCTGTTAATCTGACAAGTTCATCCTGTGGAGACCTTCATTCCCAATCGCTAGGTGAATTTCTATGGCCTGCTTTTCTGATTCAGACACACTCGAATCAAGAAAACACTTTGTACACTGTTCAAACATTTTGAATTTGGATAATAGGTCATTTGTATTCTGATTTAAACTGGGGAATTTTGTGGACATTTTGACAAAGTCCCTTTGACCCTGCTTCTCCTATGCTGTAGCTGCTTTCACGCCCTTTTCCAAAGCTCCGACTGTTATAATCAGAACCTTTCCTGCCCCGAGCTTTGTGCCTTTGTGGATATATAGGGAGCCATTCTCCGAGCTCCGCGCCGCGCCAGAGAATCGCCGCAACCGTGCCACGATGCTCCAATGCCAGCGCGTGATTATCCGAGGTGCGGAGAATCGGCATAATTTGTACCGGCGCGTTTGATGTATCGCTGGCTGCGGGCTGCTGGGATCGGCGGGGCCGCCGATTCTCCGCCCGGATGGACCAAGCGGCCGCGCGGATACGCCAGAGTCCTGCTGGCGCCGTTCACTCCTGGTCGCTGCCGGCGGGGACTCTGCGCGAAGGGTCGTGAGGCGGCCTGTGGGGCATGGAAAAGCGATCCTTCACCGGGGTGGGGAGGGGGGGGGCTCCGATAGGGTCTGGGCTCTTCCCCCCCCCCCCCCCCCGGGCCTACTTTCTTGCGCGGCCGGCCCCTGAACACCGATGCCATGTTGAGTCGGGGCCGGAATGCTGAGGAAGTCCCCTGCGCATGCGCAGGTTGGCGCGGCACCCATTTGGCACTGGGAAAGGGGGCTGGAGCGGTGTGAACTGTGGGGGCTTTGAACTTCATGTGGGGGCCAGAATTGGTCGTTCCTGTGCCCGTTTCGCACCGTCGTGAAACGCGATGGCATTCACGATGGAACGAACAATTGGGCTCCCGTTTGGAGAATCGCCCCCATAATCAGGGCCGAGTTTTAAGGTCGCTTAAATTGGAAATCCTAAATCAAAGAATTGGACACTAAATTAAAACCACAGTCTGCTCCAGCAAGAGGCCAGCAGAATATCCGACTTGAATCCGAATGTCCGAATGTACAGAACTCAGATAGGCTGCCGGGGGCATGTCTGGAGCAGCCCCTGATAAGCCATTAAGTAATTGTCGCTCCTACTTGAGATGCATTGGCCAATTATCCACAGTTCCTGATAACCCATCAAGCCATCATCGCTCCTACCAGGGCCGGCTCAGGTGCCCTGTCAACAGGTCATTAATGAGACCATTGGGCACTGAGACATTGCCTCCTGAGAATCCATTGATCGAATGCCAAGGACAGGTGGAGAAAGGAGGTGGGGGGCGACAGGGGGATGAAAATAAGCATTCCGGGCATCTAGGAGGCGAAGACTTGAAGCGGAGCCTCGAGACGGGGGTGACTGAGAGCAGGCCAGACCAGGAAGGAAGGAAGCAAGCAAGGAAGGAAGAAACAGTCAGTGAGAATCACCTTCACAAAGAGGAACCAGAGGGACTCAGGGGTCGGATCTGCAGTTTACCAAACTACCTTTGCGGGTAGTATAGTCGAAGCCTGGGTGTTTCCTGTATGTATAGTGGGTAATTTACGAGTTTAACTATATTGAATAAAGTGTGTTACATTATATCCGTGTCCATACTTTGTTCTCCTCATAAATAAAGACACCTGGTTAAACTTTGATTCAGGGGATAATTGAAGTATCTGAATTGGACAGAATCTCGCTCACTCGTTGTTGATCTGGTCCATACCCTGGTCACTCACCTTTTCTAACTGAGTTTACCTGGTGCTGGTCCTCTGGGGCTGTCCAACCCATCACAAGGTATCTGAATACCCACCAGCTATTGAAAACTGGACGGGATTTTCCCACACCACGACGCCGAAATCGCAGCCGGCGCTGGGATGGAGAATCGAGTTTGACAGGGAAATCGGGATCGCCGCTTGTTCGCCGATTCTCCGGGTACTTACAAATGGCGTCACCGGGGAGTGCGCCTCGCTGCCGGGGGCCATTGCCAGAGGCCTGCTCCACCCCCAACCAGCCGGGGAATGATTGCACGGGGTTTGAGAGTTGGGTGCGCGGCTGATCGGGCGGTCTTCTTTGTGGGTCTACCTCCCCATGTCCGAGTCCGCCATGGAGCATAGCTCGGCCGCTGGAGGCCGCCACTGTGCGCCGGCACAGCCTCTGACCCGGATGTGCGGGAGCCGTATCCGCAGCAAAAGCTACGAGATTTACTCCGGGTCCCTGCTCGCCCACTGAAGGCTGGGAAATCGTGTCCCTTTAATTCAGGATTTTCAGGAGTGAAACTCCATAGTTTTGACGCTGGCGTGGGAACATAGTCCCAAAAACGGAGAATCCAGTACACTATCTCTGCACTGTGTCTTCAATGCTTTCCTGTGCAATTGCTATGCTGTGGTTTTAACACTCACAAAACTGTCACTTCTATAGAACAGTACAGCACAGAACAGGCCCTTCGGCCCTCGATGTTGTGCCGAGCAATGATCACCCCACTTAAACCCACGTAACCCGTATACCCGTAACTCAACAATCCCCCCATTAACCTTACACTACGGGCAATTTAGCATGGCCAATCCACCTAACCCGCACATCTTTGGACTGTGGGAGGAAACCGGAGCACCCGGAGGAAACCCACGCGCACACGGGGAGGACGTGCAGACTCCACACAGACAGTGACCCAGCCGGGAATCGAACCTGGGACCCTGGAGCTGTGAAGCATTGATGCTAACCACCATGCTACCGTGAGGCCCCTTGCTACCGTGAGGCCCCTGAAGTGATTGTTGTGATTGGTTGAAAACATTAAGGATCGCCTCATGTTATGTTGTACTGTCATGTGAGAGTACCTTTAGGAAATGGGTGTTTATAAATGGGGGTGTATATAAATATCTGTCGTGAGAGTACCTTTAAGAAATGGGTGCTTATTACGACAGTGATGTCAGAGAGTGGGTGGAGCTGGGCTGTCTGTCAGCTTTTTACTTTCGCTTTAGGCTTTTTGCTGCAGGGTAGGTTTGGTTTCATGTTAGTTTTGGAGAAGCTGCAATCACAGCAGGATGTGTGTGAATCTCTGCAACTTTATGAATTTTCACTTGCTGATTTCAACATGGTAACTGTTCTCAGTAGTGAAGTTAAGCCTGATGTCTTTCTGTTAAAAGGTGCTTTTAAGTCTTATGGATGTTAGCACAGGGGCTGGTTTAGCACACTGGGCTAAATCACTGGCTTTTAAAGCAGACCAAGTCAGGCCAGCAGCACGGTTCAATTCCTGTACCAGCCTCCCCGAACAGGCGCCGGAATGTGGCGACTGGGGGCTTTTCACAGTAACTTCATTGAAGCCTACTTGTGACAATAAGCGATTATCAATTCATTTTATTTCATTAAAAGGAAAGTAACAATTACTTAGTGTTGTATTCTTTGGGGGTTGTATTTGAATTGATGGTTGCTAAGATGTTCACTGTACGTTTTATAAAGGTTAACATGAGTTCATACAATAAAAATTGTTTTGCTTTAAAAAATACTTTTCCATTTCACCTGTAGAGTGGGCCGTGTGCTCCCCATACCACAATCTATTAAAAGTTGTGGGTCAGGTGAACTCCATGATACACTTTGGGGTTCTCTAAACCCTGGCCCATAATAGTACAACCGACGAGCCTTTGCCATGTCATATTGTACATAACCTTGCTGCCAGGCTCAGCACAATGGTGTTTAGAAGGAATCATTGCTGCACATCATGTTATGTGCGTTATGGTGATGTGAAGGCAGCAATCACTCATCGGGGATTGTGCAAACGTGTTGCGGATTAATGTATTGATTCTAGGCACTTGTTAACATACACACATAGGTAGAAAGCTGGGAGACACCAGAGTTGCAAAGCTGTGTGTGCGGTGTTCTGCTCCAGGCTGCAGTGAAACTGAGGCTGGATCGATTGCCTTAAAGTGAAGGTGTGCTGATATCCTTTAAAAGCACAAACCACCCTAAAGAGAACAGCACAAGTCATCCTAAATCACACAGCATAAAAGTTCAGCAAAAGAAACACTATAGATGTCATCCTTACGAGCCAAGTTACCGCCAAACCTGATGTGTACAACAGCCTGACAAAAGGTTTCTCACCCTGAATCATTGGGTGGGGTTCTCCGGTCCCTGTAAATCTATGCCCCCAGGTACTGACCCATCTACTAAGAGGAAAGGTATCTTCCTATCTACCCTATTTATATCCCTCATAATTTTGTACACCTCAATCATGTTCCCCCTCAGCCTTCTTCGTTCTCAGGAAGTCAACCTCAGTCTCTCTCCATAGCTGAACCGCTCCAGGCAACGTCCTGGTGAATGGCCGCCACACCCTCTCTAGTGCAATCACATCCTTCCTATAATGTGGCAACCAAAACTGCACACAGTGGGCTAAGTGTTGACACCGTCGTAAACGCCGTCGCGATTCTCGATGGCATCAACAGGGCCTCAGGAGCAGCCATTCTGACCCCTACAGGGGGCCAGCGCGGCACTGGAGTGACCCACGCCGCTCCAGCTGCCGATCCCCGGCGTCGATGGGCGCTGCTAGTCTGCGCATGCGCAGTGGGACCGGCGCCAATGCTACAGGGGCCGGCGCGGAAAAAAAGAGGCCCCCAGCCCGAGAGGCCGGCCCGCCGATCGGTCAGACGCCCCCTCCCCTCCCACCAGGCTGCCCCCGGATGCATGCACGCCGAGGTCCCGCCGGGTCAGACCACACGTGGACGGCACCGTTGGGACTCCGACTTTTTGCGTGGCCGCTCGGCCCATCCTGGGTGGAGAATCGTCGGGGGGGGCTGCGTAGAGCGGCCCCTGACCGGTGCCGCGCCTACTGCGCCGGCACCAATGGCGCCGAACCTCCGCTCTCCGGAGAATCGGCTGACAGGCACGGGGTGGCATTGCGCGATTCGTGCTCGTCACGGCGATTCTCCGGCCCGGCCTGGGCTGACAGGATCCTGCCCTGTACTCTTGCTGTGGCCTAACAGACGTGCCATACAACTCCATCATTATCTCCATCACAGTTCGTGTTCTTGGTTCCAAGCCATTTATAAACTCAGACACCCCACAGAACATCACAGTTAATTAATTCCTGAGAAAGTGTATTCGCTGTTGTATTGCTGGGAAACATGGCAGCCACTTTGTACACAGCAAGATCCCACAAACGGCAATGAGATAAACGATCAGTGATGTCAAGGAATAAAATAGACCCTTCTCTTTGAATAGTGCTACTAGATTTTTTACATCCACCCAAGATGGTAGAAAGGTGCCTTGGTTTAATATCTCACCCACAGCACTGCCCCGGGGTGTCAGCTGGATGATGGACACTGCAAGCCAGCAGGGAGGGGAGATTTTCACTCTTTCCCCTCCCCGACTGCTGGACACAGTCTGCAGCTCCGTGCGAGGTTGACTAAACCTCAGACCACAAGTGATCCACGCTGCCGGGAAGTTGACCCATCGGGGGCGGAGCACCAGCAGAGGGCCTTCAGGTGATGTCTGTACTCACCGATGGCGCCATTTTGGAGGGGGCGGAGCGTCTGAAAAAAGGCGCCTCCCACGATTTCGGCGTCAAAAGGGATTCTCCGGCCAATCGCCGAATGTGATTTTGCCGTCGGCAATCCGAGAATCCTCTCCAAAATGTCTTATCAAGACAAAGTACAATAATTAATGTTAATAATTCTCTTTAATGAGAACAGCAGTAACCTTGGATCAATTAAATATAGAAACTAGCTGGCTGATAGGTCGGTGCTGGAATGACGCATTTACGGATCGATATGCATCAGAGTAATATTATTGGCTGGTGTAATGTCACGTGACGTCTTTGGAGCATTTTGCGGGCTATGTTATTGTTCCAATCTGTCTGATTTCTACTGGCTGGGGACTAATGGCAATTCCACAATCCGCTGTGAGTATGAATTCCTCCAATGCCGGGGGGGGGGTGGGGGGGGGGGGGGGGGGGGGGGGCGGAGAAATAATTTGCAGAGTCACCTGTATAAATAGAGCTGGCCAGTGTGGAACCAGTGAGAGAGGAGAGAGCAGTGGTGGGGTACTGCTGGCTGCTGTATATATGCAATTGTAAATATTTCTTTCGATTCTGCAAACTCGTGCTGGATTCTCCACGGCCCTCACAAATGTTAGACAAACTCGACATGTGCCACCTCTGATTCTCCCTCTTTGCGGCTACAACAAAGAACATAAATGCCTCAACCACTTCCCGTGGCAGCACATTCCACATTCTATCCACTCTCTAAGTGAAGACACTTCTCCTTATTTCCCGACTGCACTTACTAATAATTATCTTGTATTTAAGCCCTTATTTTTGGACTATCCTGTAAATTGAAACATTTTCTCCACATCTACCCACCCCCCTGCCAACCCTTTCACCATTTGAAAGACTTTTCTCAGGTCTGGTTACAGTTACTGTGCCCCTACCACTGGACAGGCCCCTACCACTGGACAGGCCCCTACCACTGGACAGGCCCCTACCACTGGACAGGCCCCTACCACTGGACAGGCCCCTACCACTGGACAGACCCCTACCAGTGGACAAGCCCCTACCACTGGACAAGCCCCTACCACTGGACAGACCCCTACCACTGGACAGGCCCCTACCACTGGACAGACCCCTACCACTGGACAAGCCCCGACCACTGGACAAGCCCCTACCACTGGACAGGCCCCTACCACTGGACAGGCCCCTACCACTGGACAGGCCCCTACCACTGGACAAGCCCCGACCACTGGACAAGCCCCTACCACTGGACAAGCCCCTACCACTGGACAGGCCCCTACCACTGGACAGGCCCCTACCACTGGACAGGCCCCTACCACTGGACAGGCCCCTACCACTGGACAAGCCCCTACCACTGGACAAGCCCCTACCACTGGACAGGCCCCTACCACTGGACAAGCCCCTACCACTGGACAAGCCCCTACCACTGGACAAGCCCCACACCTCATGATGGGCTCTGTCTGGTCTCTTCAATTACCTGAGAAGAGAGCTGGGATTCTCCCCTACCCGACTGGGTGGGGGGTCCCGGCGGGATGGAGTGGCGTGAACCACTCCGGCGTCGGGCCGCCCCAAAGGTACGGAAGTCTCCGCACCTTTAGGGGCCAAGCCCTAACATTGAGTGGCTAGGCCCACGCCGGAGTGGTTCCCGCTCCACCGGCTGGCGTGGATGGCCTTTGGCGCCACGCCATCCGGGGCCGAAGGATCTTTGCCGGCCGGCGGAAGTCTGCGCGTGCGCCGGAGCGTCAGCGGCTGCTGACGTCATCCCCGTGCATGCGCAGGGGAGGGGTCACTTCCGCCTCCGCCATGGTGAAGACCATGGCGAAGGCGGAAGGAAAAGAGTGCCCCCACGGCACAGGCCTGCCCGCCGATCGGTGGGCCCCGATCACGGGCCAGGCCACCGTGGGGGCATCCCCTGGGGCCAGATCGCCCTGCGCCCCCCCCCCCCCAGGATCCCGGAGCCCGCCCGCGCCGCCTGCTCCCGCCGGTAAGGTAGGTGGTTTGATCCACGCCGGCGGGAGAGGATTGACAGCGGCGGGACTTCGGCCCATCATGGGCCAGAGAATCACCGGGGTGGGTCCACCGATCAGCGCGGAGCGATTCCCGACCCCGCCGAATCTCCGGTGCTGGAGAATTAGGGACATGGCGGGGGCGGGATTGACGCCGGCCCCCGGCGATTCTCCGACCCGGCGGGGGGATGTCGGAGAATCCCGCCCCAGCTCTTTCACAAATGATTCCCTGCTGCCCAGCATTTATAAAAGGAGGAAGTCTAAAATGTCCTCCTCACGTCAACAATATCCACATCCACCCTCACACGGAGCACGGGAACAACATTATTCCTTTGGAACGTGGGCATCTCATGCTCTATCCACCTCCGTCACATTCAAACTCATGCCCAACAAGACATTTATTGCAGAAAAGTCACAACATCAACAGTTTTTGCGAGGTGTTTGCCTCATGAATCAACTACATTGTGTGGAAGAAACTTATTTCTAGTCTTGTCTTGCTTGAGGCTTAATTTTTAGTTTGTGTTCTTGAGTTCTGTATTTACAGTCTCAGACGTATAACCTTTTTAATTGACAACATCTGTACCCCTCAGCATTTTAAAGCACTTACGTTGTGTCTATTGTGATCAGCAATGATTGCGTCTCCTTATATCCATACTACTTGGGTGGCAATTGAAATTTATCTTAGGACTCCACTAAGCCTTTTGGGCACTGGGTTGAATGTCACTAGATAGGAGACCTGACACAGGTCACCACTCAACATAGGGAACCACACTTGCAATCGAGCCTCCCTGCATCCTGAAGTGCTTTCCAAGTGGATTAATTGTGATTGTTTTTGCAGCCTGTTTTCGCACAGCAGTTCCTCAAGCAGTAAACGAACATATCGCCCCAAGACATCCCCTGTTGGCTTCGAGGCGGACTTTGACCAGGATACCCTTGCTCCTCTTCAAATGGTGCCACGGGTCTTTTAAAGCCACTCAGGCAGAGAAAGCGGGGTTCAGTTTAATGCCTGATCCAAAAAGGAGCACCTCTTACAGACTGACGCTCTCTCAATGCGGCACTGAATTGTCAGCATGAATCCTCCCAAGTCACCGCAGTGGTCACTTCAATCAACAGTCTTTGGATTCAGAGGTGAAAGTGCTCCCACTGAGCGAAAACTCACAGCGGGATTGAAATTTTAGCAGGCAACATTATTATAACATAGCGCCGTCATCAATTAATCTCCGCAAATTGACAAGTGAGGTTAACGCATTTAAAATAAATAGGTTAATAGCTGTGTTAATATATTGCAGAGTGGAACTTGATTCAAATATGTTCAATGTTCATGCAGTCAAACCACCAACACGATGAAAATTCACAAGCTTGTGTTAAAATCACTCCATGACCTTCTCCGTCGCTGTCTCCAAAATCTCCACAAACGTTTACGGTATAAGGTCTTCTCTACTTCTTCCTCTTCTTCCCAATTTTCACATTCCATCATTGGTTGTCATGATTTCATCTGCCTGAGCTCTGAACTGCGGAATTCTCTCCCTAAATATCTCTGCCTCTCTATCTCCCTAAATATACTGGGCAGCATCCTCCGGTGCCCAACGGCGAAACCGTGATCTGCGATTGGGCGGAGAATCGATCACAACGCCGGAATTGGGGCCGGCGCCGGTTTGACGGCGGTTTGCGATTCACCGCCCTCTCCAAACCGGCGTCATCGTGACGCACGCTGCGCACGCAGTCACGAGGCCATTGGCGCCTCATCGGCCGGCCCACCCGCGGTGCTCCGCCCCTGATGGGCCGGGTTCCCGCCGGCGCGGCACACGTGTGGTCTGAGCCGGCCTGCCGGCTGCGGACTGTGTCCAGCGCCGCCACACTCGGCCAGGATTCGTGCCGCTGGCCGGGGGGGGGCATCTGTCAGGTCTGGTGGGGGGGTGGCCCGGGGGTGGCCAGGGGGTGGGTTGTGGGGTCGCGGTCGACATGTTGTATGGCGCGACCGGCGCAGGTCATCAGCCATGCGCATGTGTGACCTGTGACCCGGCCATTCTGTGGCCGTTTTCGGCGCGGGCGTTTCGGTTGGCGCTGGTGCTCGCCCCTCACCGGTACCGCAATCGGTGAGGGGTCGCCGCCAAATTTCCTGTCGTAAAAGTCAACACTTTCTATGCTGGCGGAAGGGAGAATTCTTCCCACCCACTTCGATCAAACTGGTGATCTGCCTCATATCCCCATATGCGGTTGGTATTAAATTTAGTTTGATCAGCTCCTTATTGAAGCCCCTTTGGGACATGTTGCCATGTTAGATTTTGGGTACATATTGCTTTCCATGTTTTTTTAATCTTGTTCAGGAGACTTTCTGTTGTATTCAGCGTCGGGTTCAACACCACACAGTAGGATTAGCTAATTTATTTGCTTTAAATAGTCTGCCACTTTAGCAAAGTTTGCTCTGTTGAAATTCTGTATGAGTCATCGAGCTCAGTTCTTGCCTTTGAGGGAGAAAATTTATTTCAAGGTTTGAGCAAAAAACATCTCAGGAGCGATTCAGCGGCGTCGAGTTTGTTGCTCGTTCTGGTGAGTGTGCTAAACACTCAATTGGCTCTGTTTTATTCCTTAGCTCTAGAGTCGCCAGGTATCTTTATGATACCGCCACGAGGTTCAAGTTCAAGTTCAGATCAATGACTCAATACACCAGTTAGTAAGGTTCAATCAAACACATTTATTATTACACAGTAAATCGATACTCATGTAACTAATACTAACGGATTAAACTATTCCTACCACTATAAGCCAATACTTATCTTCGATAAGGGAACCCACTGGATCAGGGAACAATGGCCTCTCATTCTGTCCTGAGACTGCAGGCTTCCCAGTGGGTATGGGCTAAGGGGTCAGGAGTGTCTATTCTCATAGCGTGCGTTGGTTGGACACTTACTTGTCGGTGTAGCTGTTGGCCAGGCCTCTCCTTCTCACGTTCAAGTTCTTAGGGAGCTGCTGCAAAGGTGTTCTGCTGGGAGGGCCGGCTAAGAGAGAGAGCTGGACTTGGGACCTGACTTTTATAGGTCCCAGGGGCTTCGCGCCCTTTTGGGTGGACCCTATACCTGCTTGCAATCAATTGGACCTCATACCAATCGATTGGTTTGAATTCCCCGATACTGGGGCTGTTTCCCGATCGCTGGGCGGTTCTTGGGGCTGTTTGTAACTTATTGTTTGGGACTCCTGCTGCCGCCTAAGAGTCTGGCTTGACCTTTGTTATTCTCGATTGTGTCCATTGTGCCCGGGAATCACCGGGAATCGCTCAATTAATATGCGCAACTGTTAGTTTCAGTGCTGTCTGGTTTCTTTGCAGCCTGCCTGTTTTCCTTACATTGTCCTGCTTTCCCTGCATGCATTTCAATTCTCCATTTTGTGTCGGGCAGTGGCCAACTTTGGTGGCTACAGGTTAAAGTGCGCTGAGAGGCAGAGTGTTTCTGGCCGCTGAAACATCTCGCTATTCAACAGCACTTTGTCATTTTCTTTGTCTTGGGGAGATTCTCTCCGCCGAGGCTGATTCTCGTAGATTGTGGCGCCATTTTGACTGGTCGTCCCGGTCCTTGTTTCCCCTCCGTTTCAGCACCCCCCCCCCCCCGCCTTTTTGTGGACCCCTCTTTACTCCCCAACTTTGGGGAGGCCTCTGGGAAAACCCGCTCACTCCCCCTTCTCCTGGAAAAACCACCCCCCCCCCCATGTTTGTGTGGACCAGTAACAAATAATGCCTTGGCAAAGTCTCTCAGGCAGAGCCGTTGAGCTCTGGGCATCTGGGTGAATCTGGCAAACACATTCTAAAATGAGCCAGTGCCCAGTGAGAGCAAGATCCAGATCGCAACGCCTTGTGGGATTCCACCGAATCTCGCGAGACATTTCGAGCATTACGAACCTCGCGAGGGGCCTCTTGCAAGATTCACCGGCTTTGTCCCAACACCAAGTTGGGCGCGACGAGGCCGCTGAATTGCGCCCCGAGGCTGGCACCTCGGCGGAATCCCGACGAAGGGCTGCAACGTTAGAGGTACCATCTCTTGGGTGGGTCGTGAAACTGAGGCCCTCTTTGCTTGTCCACTGGATGACAAAGATCCCATGGCACCTCTTGAGGATGAGCATGGGAGGTCTGCGGTGTCTTGGTCAACATTGATTCTTCAATCAATGTCGTCAAAAACATGCGAACGGGGACATTTATTTCATTGCTGTTCATAGGATCTCACTGTGTAAAAATTGGCTTGCTGGCATATGACAACAGTGGCTTTGTTTCAGAGTGAATACTTTGGCTGTGGAGCATTTAGGGACACCCTTGAGACATGAGGGATGTTAAAGAGATTCAGTTTTTAAAAAAATAAGTACAGCCAGCTACATCAAACATGAGTTACCATCCAACTTGCTTTGAGCAGTCCAAAAAACAGTAAGTGATCTGAACTGGGAAACCTTTCTCACCTATTCCTACTACATCATTGCTTCAGCTCCTGATGTGACTGGGGGCCAATGATTAGAGCTCAAGCTCCTCACTCTCTCCCAAGTTGGGGGGCGAGGTGAGGCAGTCATCAAGTGACACGCAGGGTTAAAGTCACTTAGACTAGGGGCGCACGGACTCCCAAAATGCCCACTCATAGAATTTACAGTGCATAGGGAGGCTATTCGGCCCATTGAGTCTACCCTGGCCCTTGGAAAGAGCACCTGACTTAAGATCATGCCCAGACCCTATCCCCGTAACCCAGTAACCCCACCCAATGCTTTTTGACTCTAAGGGGCAATTTATCGTGGCCAATCCACCTAACCTGCACACCTTTGGACTGTGTGAGGAAACCGGAGCACCCGGAGGAAACCCACGCAGACACGGGGAGAACGTGCAGACTCCGCACAGACAGTGACCCAAGCCGGGAATCGAGCCTGGGACCCTGGCGCTGTGAAGCAACAGTGCTAACCACTGTGCTACCGCGCCCCTCGGTGATCAGTCACTTCAGCAGTGAGGTGACTCCAACAGGCATTAGAATTGTGTTCACAAACACGGGAAGATGATTTAAAGATAAATAGGTGTGCATTTATACACAGAGTGGAATACATCACATTAAGCTGATGTAGGTGGTGCTTTGGAAGCTTGACAATATTGCTATTTTAGCACTGCCAAAGCCTTGGGGGTCAGTGTCAAATTTACCAGTAAATTTACAGATAGGATTGAGGGTGATGATGTGACTCGCTCCAGCTGGAACCTATCCAACACAATGTTTCACCATTCTGTTCAGGGAGTGGTTTGGGATCTTTCCAACATGTCATCATTAAAACACTTCTGTTTTGTAAAAGAAATAACTGCTGTGTGATCGTACAGTTCTCATGATTGGCTCTGCCAGTGGAGGTAATGTTTCTTCACAAAGGCGAGCGTAGCAATCCAGGGTTTCGAAATCAGAAGACAACATTTGAGAAACACTACCCCGTAGACATTCGATCCTGGGCCATTCTTAGACTCTTAATCCCAACACCATTATTTAATTGAACATAATCATATATGAAGGTTTTTAAGACTTACAGCTGTCCAGTGGGCCATATCCAGTAACTTAAATCAAGTCAATGACAGTGCAGTTTTCAGATAGTAAGTACATACCATTCCCCTTGCTGCAATGTGCCCAGTTCTCTCTTTGCAATGACACGGGCTACTGGACTGGCAGGGGGAAGCATGTGCCGGACTCCGCAGGTTCCTACAATATTCCTGTGGTTATTTCACCAACAAGGATGGCCAGTGATTCAACAGAATTGGATGAGGAACTCCTGCGCAGTGAATATAATGGAATTTCTGATGGAGCAATTCTCAGTTGCCCTGCTGAATAGTGAATCAAACAGAGTTTATCCATCTATATTATCGGCCACCATGTATAGAACGCTCACACTTGGCATGTGCTGGTCCTACATTAGCAATAACTCATTTCTCACTGCTCCATTCTTATCTGAAGCCAAATGTCAAGCTTCATAGACCAGTTAGCTTCCTATTAGCCTCAGTATTTACAGTCTGGATGGCCTTTCAACAGACGGGCCAGGTAAACACTACGATACGTCAACCACTAAATAATACATTTTCCATGGTGCAAGGGTTGATTATAACCAGGTGAGTGGGGAGTTTACTCAGACATGCCTCGCAGTTCTCCACTATACCCTGATTGCAGGTTCGGGCGCTTCCCGAAAAGCGGTGGAGGTCCTGAGCTTCTTGAAGGTCAGGATCCAAAGATACCTTTGGGGTCAACAGTGAAGGTTTAGGCCTCTCTTGCCCTGGCTCTCCTCCACCTCATTGCAAAGAGCAACCCCCCCCCCTTCCAGAAAGACCCCAACCCTCCAACCCTGACCCCGGCGACATGCAACCTGGGGGCAATTTTAAACACCCTCCTCCCAGCCCGAGTCTCACCTGAAAACCCACCTCTCTGCCCCCCCCCCCCAAAGGTCTGTTCTTCCAAAACCAGCCAGCAGGCAATAAGTGAATGTTGAGCAGAAGGGATTCACTGTGAATCGCCAAAAGCAGTGCCCACCTCTCAGGTAGGTTTCAGGGCTTCCGCCTGACTTGGTCGCCCACCTGATACCCACCGGAACTAAAGTCTGGGTATGAGTAAATGCTCCTGTTGTTACAAATCATTGGATGGGGAGTGAGAGTGGAGCGGGGTGTGTGGGGAGGGGAGGAGGGGGGGGGGGGTGTCGATGGGGGTGGGGTGGGGGGTGGTGGAGAGGGCCGGTGGCTACAAAGATAGGGAGGGGCAAGACCATGGAGGAATTTGAAAACAAGGACGAGAATTCAAGATCAGCAAAGTTCCTGGGTTGGAATCAATGTGAGTTATTGAGCACAGGGGGTGATAGGTGAACAGGACTTGTTGCAAGTTAGGATACAGGTAGCAGGATTTTGGATGATTACCTATTAGAACCATGAACGCAGAGCAGGCGGTTCAGAAGAATCTCCCTTTCAAACCCATCAGTACTGATGCGACCATCAATTCAACCAGAGACACGAGTTGGAGTAAACTGTGGCTTTAATCGGCTTACAACTGAGCCTGCCTGCGACTGTGCTGAACTGAAGGCGGGCTCGCAGGACCGCAGCACTTATACTTCCTGAAGGGGGCGGAGCCAAGGGCGGAGCCCTGTACATTCTCCTCCTCTCCCCCTGTGGGCAGAGCCGCGCAACGGCTCACAGATGGAGCCCACAGGGACACAGTAATGTTCAGTGTGAATTATAGTGGTTACACATTCACCACAAGTACACATGTGCAGGTTTGTGTTGAGGTGTTACAACGCAGTAGAGGGTAATAACATATCGCCAAATCACAGGCAGTTGCTCCTCCTGTTTCAGGTGAGATTTTCACAGGAAGATCTAGTGTGTAAACTATCCCAGATAAGGGACACACAGTCATAATACATATGCCTAGAAGAAGCCAGTGCACTCTGTCACCTCAAGCTGTTGGGTTAATTTTTGTATGGATACAGTTTGGGATTCACATGACCAATATGAATCACCCATTAACTTTAGGAAGTCAGTTATGTTCTACACTGTCCACCCTGCCCACAGGGGTTACAATAAATTCTACTTGGATACGTCATTTTTCATGCTTTAATACTCCACACACATCCTCTGTGCAAAAGGTATGGAGCCCGGTAGTTAAGAAACCCACAAATACTTTGATTTATATATAGACAGATGTTGCAATATATAGAACATAGAACATTACAGCGCAGTACGGGCCCTTCGGCCCTCGATGTTGCGCCGACCTGTGAAACCATCTGAAGCCTATCTGACCTACACTTTTCCATTTTCATCCATATGTCTATCCAGTGACCACTTAAATGCCCTTAAATTTGGCGAGTCTACTACTGTTGCAGGCAGGGCGTTCCACACCCCTACTACTCTCTGAGTAAAGAAACTGCCTCTGACATCTGTCCTATATCTCCCACCCCTCAATTTAAAGCTGTGTCCCCTCGTGTTAGTCATCACCATCCGAGGAAAAAGACTCTCACTGTCCACCCTATCTAACCCTCTGACTATCTTATATGTCTCTATTAAGTCACCTCTCAGCCTTCTCCTCTCTAACGAAAACAACCTCAAGTCCCTGAGCCATTCCTCGTAAGACCTTCCCTCCATACCAGGCAACATCCTAGTAAATCTCCTCTGAACCCTTTCCAAAGCTTCCACATCCTTCCTGACTGTGTCTATATAAACATTTCTGGAACAAGCCTTTCCATTCACCTGAAGAAGGAGCCGTGCTCCGAAAGCTCGTGTTTGAAACAAACCTGTTGGACTTTAACCTGGTGTTGTAAGACTTCTTACTGTGCTCACCCCAGTCCAACGCCGGCATCTCCACATCATTCCTATAATGTGGTGACCAGAACTGCACATAGAATGGAAACCACTTGCATTTGAAATGAAATAACTTGTCATAAAATATATAATTGCTCACGGTGCCACTGGAAGCACCAACCTGTCCTTTATCTTGTAAGAACATGTCACCATATTGCCAACTGGTCCAGTCTGCATGCGTTTTGTTTAGTTTTGTTCAGGTAGTTGAGCACACTATTGAATGGCAGAGCTAGTTGGGCTTGTTGTTCTTATTGTCCAATCTATGTATAATTAACCTGACTGAACAGCCAGTCTATTCAGTGCAGTAGTGAGGGAACCTTCTGCTGCAGTGTTGCAGGCACTGTCATCTGGATGGGACATCAAAGGAAGATCTAATTTTCCCTCTCAGGTGAGCAGGGAATACCTACTTGAAATCAGATGGCCTGGATCATCGGTCTCACTGCTCTTTCATAGAATCATAACTACAGTGCAGAAGGAGGCCATTTGGCCCACCGGGTCTGCACTGACCCTTTGAAAGACCACTATACCTGCGCCCACTCCCCCACCCTATACCCCACCTAACCTTTTGGACAGCAAGGGGCAATTTAGCACCGCCAATCCACCTGACTTGCACTTCTTTGGGCAGTGGGAGGAAACCGGAGGTTTGTTATACCCTTGCTGCAGCTGAGTGTTCAAAGCATAACGAGGTTAGCGGCGAGCAGTGATTTCATAATGATCGAGAAGCCCAATTACACTCCTTTGAAAAATACTCCAAAATGTTCCTTTCCAAAGAGGCCCTCTTGTCCTCTTTACAGACCATATGCGGCTGCCATGTTCTGCCATGTTCTCTGCTTGCTCGCCCCGTTTCTCCATCTGAAAACCCCCTGATTTGTAGATTGAGCTGCATCTTCCCTGCATTCGATGGCAGTGCCGCACGCCCAGGTTAAGATAATAATAATAATAATCTTTTATTGTCACAAGTATGAAGTTGCTGTGAAAAGCCCCTAGTCGCCACATTCCGGCGCCTGTTTGGGGAGGCTGGTACGGGAAGTGAACCCGCGCTGCTGGCCTTGTTCTGCATTTACAAACCAGCTGTCTAGCCCACTGAGCTAAACCAGCCCTCCGATTGTTTACCTTCATTTAACTGGTACAGACTTTTGCCAAATCTACCGCTGCTGCTGTCAGATTAGTTCTGGGGTGAAATCTGGAAATTACACCAGATCAAATGGACTTATGGCACAGAAACAGGTGCAACCAGTCCAGGCTGGTGTTTATTCTCCACTGGAGTCCGTCTTTGATCTACCCTGGCACCCTCTACTCCCTTCCCCTTCAAGGCTTGTCTAGCTGCCCCCTCAATTCAACTTTACCATTTACTTCAATCACTTTCTGGGATAGCGAGATCCATATTCTCACCATTCATCGGGGAAAGAAATTCCTTCCAATTCCCGACTGGATTTCTTGGCCTGCTATCTTATATTGATGGCCATTTAGTTAGGATCTTTCCCTTAAGGTGAAACATCCTCTCTGTATCCACAAACATTTCACCATTTTAAAGAGCTCGTTTAGGTCACCCCGTCAGCCTTTTTTCAACAGAGAAGAGACGCAGCCTCAATCTGTTCCTGATATGTATACCCACTCATTTCTGGTATCATCCTCGTATATTGTTTCCTCACCTTCTCAGGTGCCTCTATACTCTCTATAATATGAAATGCAAATGAAAATCGCTTATTGCCACAAGTAGGCTTCAAATGAAGTCACTGTGAAAAGCCCCTAGTTGCCACATTCCGGCGCCTGTTCGGGGAGGCTGGTACGGGAATTGAACCATGCTACTGGCCTGCCTTGGTCTGCTTTCAAAGGCAGCGATTTAGCCCTGTGCTAAACCAGCTCCGCCACATTGGGGCAGCACGGTAGCACAGTGATTAGCACAATCGCTTCACAGCTCCAGGGTCCCAGGTTCGATTCCCGGCTGGGTCACTGTCTGTGCAGAGTCTGCACGTTCTCCCCGTGTGTGCGTGGGTTTCCTCCGGGTGCTCCGGTTTCCTCCCACAGTCCAAAGATGTGCAGGTTAGGTGGATTGGCCATGATAAATTGCCCTTAGTGGGCGAAATTCTCCGCGGACCGTCGTGACGCCGATTTCCGGCGAGCAAAAGTGGTGCAGATGACTCCGGCGTCGGGGCCTTCTTTTAGGCCGCTAATCTCTGTTCCCGGAGGGGCCAGCATCGGACCGACGCGATACGCGTCATTTTAATGCGCTGCAGAAGTGGCGCGTTGAGAGAGAGAGGACGGGTACCGGCGTGGGGAGAGGAGGAGAGAGGAAGGGGGGGGGAGGGAGGAGGAGGAAAGAAGGTGGGGCGGGGAGGAGGAGGAAGGGGGGGGGGAGCGAGGAGGAGAAAGGAAGGTGGGGGGGGGAGGAGGAGGAAGGAAGGTTGGGGGGGAGGAGGAGGAAGGAAGGTGGGGGGGAGGAGGAGGAAGGAAGGTGGGGGGGAGGAGGAGGAAAGAAGGTGGGGTGGGGAGGAGGAGGAAGGAAGGTGGGGGGGAGGAGGAGGAAAGAAGGTGGGGCGGGGGAGGAGGAGGAAGGAAGGTGGGGCGGGGGGAGGAGGAGGAAGGAAGGTGTGGGGGAGGAGGAAGGAAGGTGGGGGGGAGGAGGAAGGAAGGTAGGGGGGAGGAGGAAGGAAGGTGGGGGGAGGAGGAAGGAAGGTAGGGGGGGGAGGAGGAAGGAAGGTAGGGGGGGAGGAGGAAGGAAGGTGGGGGGAGGAGGAAGGAAGGTAGGGGGGGAGGAGGAAGGAAGGGGGGGGAGAGAGGGGGGGGGGAGAGAGGGGGGAGAGAAGGAGGGGGGAGGAGGAGAGAGGGGGGGGAGGAGGAGAGAGGGGGAGGAGGAGAGAGGGGGAGGAGGAGAGAGGGGGAGGAGGAGGGGGGAGGAGGAGAGAGGGGGGAGGAGGAGAGGGGGGAGGACAAGAGAGAGGGGGGGAGGAGGAGAGAGGGGGGAGGAGGAGAGAGGGGGGGAGGAGGAGAGAGGGGGGGTGTGTGGGTACCGGCGTGGGGAGGGGGTGTGGGTACCGGCGTGGGGAGGGGGTGTGGGTACCGGCGTGGGGAGGGAGGGGGGGGGGTTGTGGGTACCGGCCTTCAGAGTGAGGGGGGTGTGGGTACCGGCCTTCAGAGGGAGGGGGGGGGTGTGGGTACCGGCGGCCGGGGGGGTGTGGGACGGCGTGGGGGGGGGTGTGTGTACCGGCGTGGGGAGGGGGTGTGGGTACCGGCGCTTAGAGGGAGGGGGGGTGTGGGTACCGGCCTTCAGAGGGAGGGGGGTGTGGGTACCGGCCTTCAGAGGGAGGGGTGGGTGTGGGTACCGGCCTTCAGAGGGAGGGGGGGGTGTGGGTACCGGCCTTCAGAGGGAGGGGGAGGGGGGTGTGGGTACCGGCCTTCAGAAGGAGGGGGGTGTGGGTACCGACCTTCAGAGGGAGGGGGGGGGGGGTGTGGGTACCGGCCTTCAGAGGGAGGGGGGGTGTGGGGTACCGACCTTCAGAGGGGAGGGGGGTGTGGGTACCGGCCTTCAGAGGGAGGGGGGAGGGGGGTGTGGGTACCGGCCTTCAGAGGGAGGGGGGTGTGGGTACCGACCTTCAGAGGGGGGGGGGTGTGGGTACCGGCCTTCAGAGGGAGGGGGGGGTGTGGGTACCGGCCTTCAGAGGGAGGGGGACGGGGTGTGGGTACCGGCGTGGGGAGGGAGGGGGGGGGGTGTGGGTACCGGCCTTCAGAGGGAGGGGGGTGTGGGTACCGGCCTTCAGAGGGAGGGGGGGGTACCTGCCTTCAGAGGGAGGGGGAGGGGGGGTACCTGCCTTCAGAGGGAGGGGGAGGGGGGTGTGGGTACCGGCCTTCAGAGGGAGGGGGGTGTGGGTACCGGTTTTCAGAGGGAGAGGGGGGGTGTGGGTACCGGCCTTCAGAGGGAGGGGGAGCGAGGTGTGGGTGAGGGGGAGGGGGGTGTGAGTGGTGGTGAGGGGAGTAGGGGTAGTGAGGAGGGGGGTAGGGGTGGTGAGGACGGGGGTAGGGGTGGTGGGGTGGGGGCAGCGGCGTGCAGAGGGGGGGGCGACGGTGCGTTGACGCCGCCCCCACCATCCCTACCCCCCTCCAACGCCGCCCCCCTCTCTCTCAACGCCGGGACACCCCCCCCCCCCCCCCCACGCCGGGACCCCCCCCCCCCACACGCCGGGGACCCCCCCCTCCCCCACGCCGGGACACCCACCCCCACCCCCCCACCCACCCCACAAACGCCGGTACTCTCCCCCCCACCACCCCACAAACGCCGGTACTGTCCTCCTCCCCCCTGCACTCGATATTGGTAACTGAACGGCGTCAACCATCATCAATGGTTGACGCCGTTTTAAAGCGACTCTGTTTTACGCCGACGTGACCCGTGGCCATGTCGGCGGGAATTCGGCCCATCCGGGCCGGAGATTTGGTGAAACTAAAATTATAATGAAATCCCGCCGGCGCCAGCTGTTCTCAGAGGCAGCCGGCGGGATTTGCACAACGCCGGTTTTTGGCCGGTCGGAGATTTAAAAACCCGGCGGGAGCGGGAATAACGCCGCCGCCGGCCGATTCTCCCGACCCTGCGTGGGGTCGGAGAATTTCGCCCAGTGTCCAAAATTGCCCTTAGTGTTGGGTGGGGTTACTGGGTTATGGGGATAGGGTGGAGGTGTTAACCTTGGGCAGGGTGCTCTTTCCAGGAGCCGGTGCAGACTCGATGGGCCGAATGGCCTCCTTCTGCACTGTAAATTCTATGTAAATCACATGGTGACCAGAATTGAATGTTATCTTCTAAGTGTGGTCGAACAAAGGTTGGATACAGGTTTAGAATAACTTCCCTACTCTTCAATTCTACCCACGATGTGGAGATGCCGGCGTTGGACTGGGGTGAGCGCAGTAAGAAGTCTGACAACACCAGGTTAAAATCCAACAGGTTTGTATGGAATCACTAGCTTTCGGAGCGTAGCTTCTTCATCGCTTTAACCTGGTGTTGCAAGACTTCTTTCTGAGCCCAAGTGTTGACGCCAATGCAGAATTCATGGAATTTTACGACAGAAAAACTGGCGCTGCACCTGGACCGATTTCGCTCCCGTTGAGGGGCTAGCACCGGTGCCACGGGGAACACAATCGATTCCAATGAGGAATGGTATGGGATTCGCTGCGTCCGTGATTGACACTCGGACGGCTGACACGCTGCAGCCGTATAAACACATTGCCCTCCCCACACACACACTCATCCCAGCTGGACTTTAACCTGGTGTTGTAAGACTTCTTCCTGTGTTCAATTTTACCCTCCTAGATACCCTACCTTCACCCCAGGCATTCTCAAACCGTGCAGCGAGTTTTAGTGGCCCAGGCTCCAGAAAGCTAAATATCCTTTCCTTAACAAAAAAAAATAAAAGAACATTTTAAGAGATCTGGGCCGGAATTCTCCAGCTCTGTAGTCTCACATTTCTTACTGGCAGCGTAGCCAAATTCCCATTGACAAGTGACGGGAAGGCAGAATCCCGCCGCCAGCGAACGTCGTGTGGCTGAAAAGCACACGGCTGGGGGAATGGGGAATCCAGCCCCTCACCTACGTCATATGGGCAGCACGGTAGCACAGTGGTTAGCATTGTTGCTTCACAGCGCCAGGGCACCAGGTTCGATTCCCGGATTGGATTACTGCCTTTGCGGACTTTGCACTTTCTCGCCGTGTCTGCGTGGGTTTCCTCCGGGTGCCCTGGTTTCCTCCCACAAGTCCCGAAAGACCTGGGGCGGGATTCTCCGACTCCCCGCCGGGTATGAGAATCGCCGGGAGTCGGCGTGAATCCCGCCTCCACCGGCTGCCGAATTCTCCGGCGCCGGGGTTTTGGCACGGGCGGGAATCGTTGGCGGCAGCTGGCAGCGGCCCCCCCCCCCCCCCGGCGATTCTCCGGCCTGTGATGGGCCGAGTGGCTGCCCGGTTTTGGTGGGTCCAGATGGCGTAAATTACAACAGGTCCATACCGGCGGGACCTGGCTCCATGGGTGGCCTGCAGAGTCCTCGGGGGGCGGGGGTGGGGGGGGGGGGGGGGGGGGGGGTCGTGGGGGGTGTTTTGGCCCTGGGGGTGCCCGCGATCGGGGTCCACCGATCCGCGGGCAGGCCTGTGCCAGGGGGGCACTCTTTCCCTCCGCACCGGCCGCTGTCAACCTCCGCCAAGGCCGGTGCGGAGAAGAAACCCCCTGCACATGCGCTGGGATGACGCCAGCACACACTGGCGCTCCCGCGCATGCGCCAACTTGCGCCAGCTGGCGGATGCCCTTCGGCGCCAGTTGGCGTGGCCCCAAGCCCTTCCGTGCCAGTTGGCGCAGCACCAAACACTCCGCTGCCAGCCTAGCCCCTGAAGGTGCGGAAGATTCCGCACCTTTGGGGCGGCCCAACGCCGGAGTGGTTCACGCCACTCCTCGGTGCCACAGTGGCCCGTCCCGCCAGTTCGTGGAGAATCGCGCCCATGCTGTTAGGTAATTTGGACATTCTGAATTCTCCTTCTGTGTACCCGAACAGGCGCCGGAATGTGGCGACTAGGGGCTTTTCACAGTAACTTCATTGCAGTGTTAATGTAAGTCTACTTGTGACACTAATAAAGATTATTATTACGAACTGATCCTGATGGCCTTCTGTAGCCCAGTGCCTCGCACTCTCACCTCTGAGTGAGCAAGTTAGGAACTCAAACTGTATTTCAGAAAGTTGAGCATGTACCTGTAATCTTGGCTGATACCCGAATATCGTACCAAGGGAGATCTGCGCTGTTGAAGGTGCTGAATTGCTAAAAGTTTATTCATTCATAGGACGTGGGCGTCGCTGGCTGGGCCAGCGTTTATTGCCCATGCCAGAGGGCATGTCAGAGTCAACCACATTGCTGTCAGTCTGGAGTCACATGTGGGCCAGACAGGGGTAAAGTTGGCAGATTTCCTTCCCTAAAGACATCAGTGAACCAGATGGGTTTTTACGCAAAACAACAATGATTTCATTACGGTCATCATTAGATTTGCTAATTCCAAACTTTTATTGAATTCAAATTTCACCATCTGCTATGGCAGGATTTGAACCTGGGTATCCTGGTCTCTGGATTACTTTCAGAGTTGAGATTAAATTTAAGGGCCCATTTGCTCTCTTTGATGGGAAGGACTCCATGGGAGTATTTGAAGAAATATTGATCCATCGACCAACATTGCAACAATAAATGTGATAATTGCTGCCTCACGGCGCTGAGGACCCGGTTTCGAATCCCGGCCTGGGTCACTGACCGTGTGGAGTTTGCACATTCTCCCCGTGTTTGTGTGGGTTTCACCCCCACAACCCAAAGATGTGTAGGGTAGGTGGATTGACCATGCTAAATTACCCCTTAATTGGAAAAGAAAATAATTGGGTACTCTAAATTAAAAAATATATAAATAAATGTGATAATTGTCGCCAGGCTGTTTGTGGGAGTTTGCTGCGTGAAAATTGATCGCCGTGTTTCCTACGTTACAAGAGCGACCAACCCACTGTGCAGACGGTGATGTGTTTTGGGTAATTTTCAAGATAGAGTTGCCAACTCTCATGGGACATATTTCTGGGTGCATCATGGGTTGAAATCCGGTCTCCAATGCTGTCAGTTTTGGTCTCCTGCCATTGCCCACCCGACTCATTCATCCTCGCTGTGCACCATCTTGTCGCACTGACTGTCAATTGGTTAGGATCACCATGACTCAATTGACTGACCTTCGAATGCCATTTATCATCGCTTAAACCAGCACCATTTATAAACAAAGGAGTTCAAAGAATTTTTCTTTAATTGTCCCGATTATTTTTCGCCTGGGTTGATGGCAGCAATGTCCAGGAGATTTGTCTTTCATTCCTGGAGGGTTGGCAGCCGCTGATATGAGATTGGGAAAGGCGTTGTGTAAATTCATGGGTAGAATTTTACTTCCTCCCCCCCCACCTCGCTTGCTGGTGTGTAGGTGAAAGCGTAAAATAATCCCGACGGGCTCCCACCCGCCCACCTTCTCCACAATTTTACACTGACGCATGCCCGCCCTTCCCCCAACTGAGGACCTTCAGTGACCAATTATCGCCCACTTCAGGGCTGTTTTCTGCCCAGTTTCAATATTCAGGCTGGCAGGAGGGGTTTCAGTGGCATGGTGATGGGCCCAAAAAATCAAACCTGTTCAGACCTCAAGTGGGAAGAGTGGGGGGGGTTCGGGGGAGCCTCCATCAGCAACTTCTGTTTAACATTGGGTGCCTCCCACGAACGTCTGATCCCCAAGGGGGGGTGGGGTTCCTCGACTTCTGGTCGCCTCATTTTAGGAAGGATGTGGAAGCTTTGGAAAATGTGCAAAGGAGATTTACCAGGATGTTGCCTGGTATGGAGAGTAGGTCTTACTAGGAAAGGTTGAGCGTGCTAGGCCTTTTCTCATTAGAACGGAGAAGGATGAGGGGCGACTTGATAGAGGTTTATAAGATGATCAGGGGAATAGATAGAGTAGACAGTCAGAGACTTTTTCCCCGGGTGGAACAAACCATTTACAAGGGGACATAAATTTAAGGTGAACGGTGGAAGATATAGAGGGGATGTCGGAGATAGGTTCTTTACCCAGAGAGTAGGGGGGGTATGGAATACACTGCCTGTGGAAGTAGTTGAGTAGGGAACATTATGGACCTTTAAGTGGCTATTGGATAGGTACATGGATTACGGGAGAATGATGGGGTGTAGATTAATTTCTTCTTAATCTGGGATAAAAGTTCGGCACAACATCCCTGCCCTGAGACCACCAAAGCCTACCCCCTCCTGGGGCACAGGCTCTCGGCACTGCTTGCAGTTCCATTACTGTCCACTGCAACGTCTGGTGCTGCAGGGACCAGAGAACTGCTGACCAATCAGATTGGATGGCAGCTCTCTGAGAGGCAGGACTGCCTCCCAAGTGAGGGCAGAAGTCCTGCTTGAAACCAAATAATGCTGGTTGGGTGGGGCATTAGATGGCTGCAGGGCAGGTGGCGTCGGCAGCGATGTCACCCCCGCCAACTCTTCGGATGGTGCTAAGGGAAGTCCGGCCAAATCAAAAATCCTGACCCAACTTCATTCTTTCCGTCTTGTAGCAATTAAGTGAATCAGAAATGAACCAGATCGCAGGTTTGCCGATGTTGCTACCAAGAATAAAGGAATGTTAAACAAATGTGGAAAAAAGAAAGGAATATCACATGCGGCATTCTCCATTACCTGACTGTGAAATTGGAAATGGCGATCGGGTGAAGAACGGCTCCCGATGCCGAAATCGCGGAAGGCACTAGTTTGATGCTGAATCGCGATGCTCCACCCCATCCAAATCGGTGTCAGCACACCGCGCGCAGTTTCAACTGCGTTCGCATCTCATTATCGGGCCCACTCGCGATGCTCCACCTCCAATGGGCCAGTTCCTGACGGCGCTGACCACGCGTGTTCTCAGCGGTCATGAACCGGTGGCTACAGGGCGAGAGAGAGGGAGTACGGAGACAGTGTTCAGCACCAACATACTTCGCCGACAGTCGTGCCGCTGCCCGGGGGGTGGGGGGGTTTCCTGCCAGGGCTGGGCGGAATCGTGGAAGGTCAGGACAGGAGGTGGGCTCTGGGGTCAGGGTGGGCGTGTAAGTGGCCGGGCGCGATCGGTGTGTGTGTGTGGGGGGGGGGGGGGGGTGTAAGCATACGCGTGGCTGCAGCTTCTCAGCCCCGCGCATGTCCAGCACGGGCCTGCCGATTCTCCAACTGTTTTCTGCCCTCTCACCGGGAGCGGTATTGGTGTGTCGGCGATTTTTCCATCGCATAACTTCACAGATCCTCCGTTGGTGTCAGCACTTAGGCGCAGGAACGGGGAATCCAGCCCCTTGTATTTATTATAGACAAATGCATCCTTGAGACAGTCCAAAGTGTTTTAAATTCCATGGAGGAATTATGACTTTGGCTGATTAAGTAAAACAGATGATACTGGACAGTTTTGCTGCGATTCTACTCCGCCAGGTGTGGGACGCGGCGAATAATCCGATATTGTCCATTTTATACTCTTGCCCAAGATTAAAATGGCAAAGACCTGGGTTTATAACTCGCGCCTTGGGCGATGCTCTCAGGCGGGCATAAGAAACCTCGGGCTACTATTTCAGCGAAGAGCAGGAGAGTTCTCCCTAGCAACGGTCAATCAACATCACCAAAGAGAAGTGATGACCGGTCCTGTTTGTGGGAGCTTGCTGCCCACCAAACGGGCTGCCTGAAAGCGGTGCCCACACTTCCAAGGCGCTTCACTGACTGTGAAACGTTTTAGGGGTGTGATGAGATGGTG
Organism: Scyliorhinus canicula; assembly: GCF_902713615.1. NCBI lineage: Eukaryota > Metazoa > Chordata > Chondrichthyes > Carcharhiniformes > Scyliorhinidae > Scyliorhinus > Scyliorhinus canicula. The sequence continues at coordinate 12,099,732 of NC_052146.1, forward strand.
AAAGATTGTTAGAGCAAGGTTTTTCCTCATTTGATCGGGCGACGTGTACAGTAAATTAAGAAAAAGATTACAAAACAGATCCTCGCCTGCTGGAGGGTTTGGAAAATGGTGACACTTAAACAGTCCGCTGTGAGTGTTAAATCCTGATCTGAGCACATGTTGGCCTGAAGTATTCAAATGGTGGAGAGTTCACTACTTTTAGATTTAAAGAAGGCATACGGAATACTTGCCTTCATTGAGTATAAAAACTGGTAAGTCATGCTACAGTTGTATAGAATCTTGGTAATGGGGCCGCACGGTAGCATAGTGGTTAGCACTGTGGCTTCACAGGGCCAGGGTCCAAGGTTCGATTCCCTGCCGGGACACTGTCTGTGCCGAGTCTGCACTTTCTCCCCGTGTCTGCGTGGGTTTCCCCCGGGTGCTCCGGTTTCCTCCCACAGTCCAAAGACGTGCAGGTTAGGTGGATTGGCCATACTAAATTACCCTTTGAGCCCAAAAAGGTTGGGCGGGGTTATTGGGTTAGGGGGATAGTGTGGAAGTGAGGGCTTAAGTGAGTTGGTGCAGACTCGATGGGCCGAATGGCCTCCTTCTGCACTGTATGTTCTATGTTCTAAGGCCGCACTTTGAATATTGCGCACAATTCTGGGCGCCACACTACCACAAGGATGTGGAGGCTTTGGAGAGGGTGTGGAGGAGGTTTACCAGGATGCTGGCTGGTCTGGAGGGTGTTAGCTATGTGGAGAGGCTGTATAGACTCGGACCGTTTTCATTCGAAAGACGGAGGTTGAGGGGCGACCTGATAGAGGTCTACAAGATTATACAAGAGGGGCATGGATAGAGTGGATGGGCAGGCACTCTTTCCCAGGGTGGAGGGGTCAGTCACCAGGGGGCATAGGTTTAAGGTTCGCGGGGCAAAGTTTAGAGGAGATGGGCGAGACAGGTTTTTTACGCAGAGGGTGGTGAGTGCCTGGAACGTGTTGCCAGGGGAGGTGGTGGAAGCAGATACATTAACGGCGTTCAAAAGGCATCTTGACAAATACATGGATAGGATGGGTATAGAGGGATACGGCACAAGGAAGTACTGAGGGTTTTGGCGAAGGTTGGTATCATGACCGGTACAGGCTTGGAGGGCCGAAGGGCCTGTTCCTCTGCTGTATTGTTCTTTGTTCTTTGATTGCTCGTCTGCTACTAACATTCACACTCCAGCCTATGGGTCAGGAAACGCATGCATTGCGAGTCACGGCTCACAGCCGGCAACCACTTTTTTTTCCCAATGCTCTCTCCCTGCTTTAGACTAAGCACAGATCGCACATCTTAGATTTCCTCAGTGTGGGAGGTACTCAGGCACTCCGAGGGGAATAGCTGTTTGAGAGAAAACAAACAAATCTACTGCTGCCAGCAAATTGGTTTGTCTTAAAACATTTTGTTGAAATGTTAAAGTGCTGAGCCGCAGTTAATACCTTCACTTTTTTTTCCCCAAAAGTGTTTAATGATTTTTGAGGAAAGTAAATGGTGTGTGGGTTGGAAGTAGGAGCTGGGTGGTAGTGGGGGTTTAATGGCTGATTACCGATTTGCTGTAATTGTTATCCACTAACTCACAGCGGCACATGTTCTCACTCCTGTGATTCATGTATTTTTCTTCCCTTTTGATGGTGTGAAAGGCAGTTTGCCAACGAGGCTGACTCGCGCTGCAGCAAAACAGCAACACTCCACAGGTCAGGTACCATCTGTGGCAAGAGAAAGAGGGCTGGCTGGCAGGGTTCCAGGCTGGCAGTGCCCACAACGGCCCCGCTATTAAACGGGAAGAACGCCCCACCGAGGCTGCGCTCAGGCTCAGTTCCTGCACAAGTGAGCTCAGCTCGCCACCCCTACCCCCACCGCAGCCTCCGGAACCACCCCCCCCCCCCCCCCCCCCCCCCCCCCCCCCCCCCAACGTCCCAACTTACCAATTAGAGGGGCCCTCTGCACCCCACCTCATAAAGGCAGGGCATCCCGGGGGCTGATCCCCGGCACAGGTAAGATGCCACCTGGGCACCTTGGCACTTACGGCCTGGCAGTGACCATGCCGGCCTGGCAGCCTGGCACCACCCAGGTGGCACTTTTGGGCACCCCTGTTGTCAGTGACTGGGTGGCATTGGGAGTGCCAGGGTATCATCCTGCCCAGAGCCCCACCGCCTGGGGGCCCCCCAAACACCTGGGAGTCCTGCCCAAGTGCCGGTATTCCTTGTCCATATTTGGGGAAATGAGTGGTAGACGGCGCCCGCTCGGGGTCTCCGAGGCGAGGCAGCCACACCCCGCGCCTTGGGTAACTCTCGCGCCAACATATTTAGCGAGCTTATTTGCACATAGAACATAGAACGTGAAATTTACAGTGCAGAAGGAAGCCACTCGGCCCGTTGAGTCTGCCCCAGCTCTTGGTAAGACTACCCCACTTAAGCTCATGCCTCCATCCTATCCCCGTAACACAGTAACCCAACCTAACCTTTTTGGACACTAAGGGCAATTTAGAATGGCCAATCCACCTAACCTGCACATCTTTGGACTGTGGGAGGAAACCGGAGCACCCGGAGAAAACCCACGCATATACAGGAAGGATGTGCAGACTCCGCACAGACAGTGACCCAAGCCGGGAACCGAACCTGGGACCCTCGAGCTGCGAAGCAACTGTGCTAACCGCTGTGCTACCATGCGCACTTAAATATGCAAATCTGGATCCTGCCCATTGTGGATGGGGTCCAGATTTCGATGCCTCGCAAGATCATGTTGGGTCTCGAGATGTGTAACGAGCATCGTAAATCTCGCCAGAAGCCTCTCGCGAGATTTACCAGCCTCGTCGTATCACGGAGTCAGGCACGACGAGGCCGTTAGCTCGCGCCCCACATTTCCGGTCAATGACCTTTCGTCAGAACTGGCTAAAACCAGTTTTAGGCAAGAGGCAGGGTTTCGGGGAGGAAAGAATGGAATGGGAGATGTGTGATCTGGTGGAAAAGCAGGAAAACCTAAATGATGAAAGAGTTGACAGTGCAAGACAGTAGAAGATGGTAATGGCAGAAACAAGGAAACAAAAGATGGGACGAGGGAAGGTGTAAATGGGAAAAGCAGAATCAATACCAACAACTGCTCCCCGAAATCAGAATGAAAAAATAGGGAGCCAGGGATTATGATCTGAAATTGTCAAACTCAATGTTGAGTCTGGAAGGCTGGAAAGTGTCGAACAGTAATAGTTTTCTCCTGTTACTCCTTGAGTTTACGTTGAGCTTTACGACTGCAGTCTTTTCAAAGCCAATGATTAGATCAGGGGTTGATTGATTATTGTACCACTATATTTAATGTGCATAATTCACGGAGATGAGGTGAGGAGGGATTGACACTCAGGATTTGCTCTTTCTCCTTTCTCTCCCATCTTCATTATTGAGGCATTGGCTTTCCTCAGTTGTAGCTCTCTTCCTGTGGTGACAGGGGGCAGGATTTTCAATTGGCTCTGGCCCTGTCTTGAAATCAACACCCTCAGATGGCATGTCGGTCCTCCGCGATGCACTAGGGCGGGCATGGGGTTGCCAACAATGTCACCTCTTCAATTAACTTGCTGTTCGTCTCATTCAAGAGCTCGTCAACAGGCTGGCGAGCGACAGAATCACATTTTCAAACTCAATAATGGGAAAAAGCGGATGGTCTGGAACAGGTTTGGTGCAGAGCTCCCAGGAGCACAGCGGGAGCCACTATCCATGGCAGCGATAAGGCTGGTATCATTCGGGCAGAGCAGCTTGAGTACCTGAGCAGCGGGCCTGTGGGCACTTGCACCATGATGCTGCTGGCCCTCTGCTCTCCAGCCTGCTCCGTCCCTTCAGGCGTGGCTGATGTTCTCTCTTCAAGTCGTCCTCGGGAACGGGCCCTCACCTCCTCTCTGAACCCCCCCCCTCCCTCCCCCCTCCCTCCACATACACACACACACACACACACACAAAGTGGCACCAAACTCACCTGTGGGCCTTTTTCATTTAGAGTTATGTCGCATGACAGACATTGATTGACACGAGCAGGGTCCAGGACTCCGAACCCCGGAATGGAAACTTGGAGCAAAGTGTTTGTGGGACCTTCACTCTTCACAAACTGGCCGTGGAGGTTCCCCTGCATTGAAATAGCAAATACATTTTAAAAGTCCTCAATCGGTAATGCAGTGCTTTGAAACATCCCGGGGTCACGGAAGAGGCTGTATAAATGCAAGTTCTTTATTTAAATACTGATTTGTTTACATAAGTAATTTTTGAAAACTTGCAAGTTCGAAATTGCTCACGATAATCCATCATTAGAACCATGTTGTGGGTTATCTGGCTAACTTGGAAAAGCCTATTAACTACATCAATAGATTGTAGAGCCCAATATCCATTGTGCGCACTCTGTTAATGCAGAGCTGGAGCAAGTCTCCAGACCTCTTACATCTACTCTGATTATCTACAAGCAAATTTCTTCATTATTAGACAGAAACTGCAGCCAGGCGCACTGGGCTTTTCCTTCAAGACTGGGCTTGGGAATGTAGCTTCATTTAACAGTGTTTCACAAAGGATTAGGAAAGGGAGGAGATTCATTGCAACCCAGCAGGTAATTTTTAGTTTTGAAGAATTGTTAATCGGATCTGAGCGCCCCCAGCACAGGCAGAAATTATTATCCATCTCTAATTGTCCCTGTGAAGATGATGATAAGCTGCCTTCTTGGCTGGTTGCAGCCAATGTGGCACAGGTACACCCACAGTGCTGTTAGAAAGGGGGTTCCAGGATTTTGTCTCATTATTCAGAACAGCGCACAGTTTTATTTGGAGCTGGTGTACTTGGTCACCGCCTTTATCCCTTCCGACACGGCGTGCTTGGCCAATTCCCCGGGCTGCAGCAGGCGCACGATGGTCTGGATCTCCCGGGATCTGATGGTTGTTGTGATGGGCCAGGAAGGAAGCCTTACCCACGATGCGCTCGAAAATGTAGTTGACGAACGAGTTCATGATGCTCACGGCCTTGGAGGTGATGCCAGTATCGGGTGGATGGAGTAACTCGCCTTCCTCCTCTTCTTGCTGCCCCTCGCTGCCATTTTCTTCAGAGCGTTCTTCCCGTCCTACTTCCCGTCCTACTTGGAAACTGTCGGCTTCTTTCCATCCACCCTCCTCAGGTTATTGAAGGAATAGTAATATAATTGCCAGCCAGGATGCTGTGTGGCCTGCAGGCGAACTTGCTTCTCTTGTTCTTTGGGGAAGCACGGTAGCACATGTGGTTAGCACTGTGGCTTAACAGCGCCAGGGTCCCAGATTCAATTCCCCGCTGGGTCACTGTCTGTGTGGAGTCTGCACGTTCTTCCCGTGTCTGCGTGGGTTTCCTCCGAGTGCTCCGGTTTCCTCCCACAGTCCAAAGGCGTGCAGGTTAGGTGGATTGGCCATGATAAATTGTCTTTAGTGTCCAAAAAGTTTAGGAGGGGTTATTGGGTTATGGGGATACAGCGGAAGTTAGGGCTTAAGTGGGCCGGTGCAGACTCGATGGGCCGAATGGCCTACTTCTGCACTGTATGTTCTATGTTCTTGTCCTTCTCGGTGTTGGAGGTCGGGTTTGGATGATGCTGTTGAAGGAACCTTGGTGAGTTGCTGCAGTGCATCTTGTCGATGGTACACACCACTGCTACTGTGTGTTGCTGGTGAAGGGAGTTAATGTGGATGGGGAGCTGATCAAACGTTGCTGCTTTCTCCTGGATGGTGTCGAGTTTCTTCAGTGTTGTTGGAGCTGCACTCATCCAGGCAAGTGGAGAGTATCTCATCACACTCCTGATTTGTGTCTTGTAGATGATGGACAGGCCCCATGGAGTGGGGAGGTGAGTCACTAGCTGCAGGATTCCCAGTCTCTAGCCTGCTCCTGGAGCCGCAATATTTATTTAACTGGTCAAATTAAATTTCTAGTCAATGGTAACCCCCAGGATGATCAGCAATGGTAACACCATCCAATGACAAGGGAAGATGGTTATATTCTCTACTGTTGGAGATGATTATTGTCTGGCACTTGTTTGGCCTGAATGGTACTGGCAATTTATCGGCTGTTAAAATGAAGTGAAGGGGGATCGAATGGTTCCCCCTTTCCCCTCTCCTAGTTAGACCACAACAGGTTTTTGTTTTAAAGGATATAAGTTTGATCTTATGCAGAATCTTAAACTTGAGAAAATATAGTGCACTACATGAGTTTCTTGATGGATTTTATGTAGGAACTACGGGCGGAATTCTCCGCTCCGCACGCTGGGGGGGAGAGTCACGGGAGGGCCGGGTGACTCACGACACGCCGCCCTGGCACCCCCCGAAATTCTCCCACCCCCCGCTCGGGTGAATCGTCGCCCGCCGTTTTTCACGGCGACTGGCGATTCTCCGGCCCGAATGGGCCGAGCGGCCTGACGTTCCCGACCGCTTCACGACGGCGGCAACCACACCTGGTCGCTGCCGTCATGAACATGGCGCCAAATCTTCGTTTGTGGCTTGTGGGGGGCGGAAAGGGGAGTGAGCACCACGGGCGTGCTCGGGAGGGGACTGGCCCGCGATTGGTGCCCACCGATCATCGGGCCGGCGTCTCCAAGAGACGCACTCTTTCCCCTCCGCCGCCCCGCAAGATCAAGCCGCCATGTCTTGCGGGGCAGCGGAGGGGAAGACGGCAACCTGCGCATGCGCGGGTTGGAGCCAGCAGCCGTCGTGACGTCAGCCGCGCATGCGCGGGTTGGAGCCGGCCAACCTGCGCATGAGCGGCTGACGTCACTTAGGTGCCGCCGTCGCATCATTCTCGGCGCACTGTCTTGACGCAAGCGTGAAGGCCCGGCAGCCGAGATTTACGGAGCACCGCTCCTAGCCCCCAGGGGGAGGGGTGAATAGGGTGCGAGGAGCGGCCTCCGAGGCCGTCGTGAAACTCGGCCGAGTTCACGACGTCCTTCCCAATGCCGCGCGGGAGCGGAGAGTTCCGCCCTACAGATCTCTACTTGCACATAACATAGAACATACAGAGCAGAAGGAGGCCACTCGGCCCATCGAATCTGCACCTACCCACTTAAGCCCTCACTTCCACCCTATCCCCAGAGCCCAATAACCCCTCCTAGCCATTTTGGTCACTAACGGCAATTTAGCATGGCCAATCCACCTAACCTGCACGCCTTTGGGCTGTGGGAGGAAACCGGAGCACCCGGAGGAAACCCACGCAGATACGGGGAGAATGTGCAGACTCCACACAGACAGTGACCCAGCAGGGAATCGAACCTGGGACCCTGGCGCTGTGAAGCCACAGTGCTATACACTATAACGGAATCTAATTAGGTGAATATACCATGTGTAACTATGTTCATCCTCTGTTGTTGACTTTCTTATTTTTTATTTTTGTGATGTTAGAGAAGGTTTTTAAAATAGTTTTTCGTTTTTTTTCTTTCCTTTTTCTTCTTCTCCCTCATATTTGTGTGGAGTTGCACAATCTCCCCGTGTCTGCGTGGGTTTCCTCCGGGTGCTCCGGTTTCCTCCCACAAGTCCTGAAAGACGTGCTGTTAGGTGAATTGGACATTCTGAATTCTCCCTCAGTGTACCCGAACAGGCGCCAGAGTGTGGTGACTTCATTGCAGTGTTAATCTAAGCCTACTTGTGACAGTAAAAATTATGACATAATTATTTCTCTTGTCCTCTCCCCCCTCCCTCTTTCTCTTCCAAACACGTCTCCATTTAATTATTGTTGTATTGGAAGCAATTTTGTGTTCTGTTATTCATTATAATTGTTGTTAACATTTGATAAGTAGCAAAGAGGGGATATAATTGCATAAGTGTTTAATTGTTTAAGTGTTGTAAGAATAAATGACATGACCAGACAGGTTTTCTTGAGTTTTAAGAAGAAAAGAGGATATTTTGTATTATAATTAACCCAATGTGTGTGTCATTGTGAGTGTATGTGCGTGAGTGTGTGTGAGAGAGAGTGTGTGCGTGTGTGTGAGAGAGTGTGAGAGTGTGTGTGTCATTATGATTGTATGTGTGTGAGTGAGTGTGAGAGTGTGTGAGAGTATGTGTGTCATTATGATTGTATGTGTGTGAGTGTGTGTGTGTGAGAGAGTGTGAGAGTATGTGTGTCATTGTGAGTGTATGTCTGTGAGTGAGTGTGTGTGTGAGTGTGAGAGTGTGTGTCATTGTGAGTGTATGTGTGTGAGTGAGTGTGTGTGTGAGAGTGTGAGAGTGTGTGTGTCATTGTGAGTGTATGTGTGTGAGTGAATGTGTGTATGAGAGAGTGTGAGAGTGAGTGTGAGAGTGTGTGTCATTGTGAGTGTGTTAAAATAATTTTTAAAATGCTGTGAAAATACACACGTACACACACTGACACACACATTCACTCACACATTCACACTGACACACACATTCACTCACACATTCACACTGACACACACATTCACTCACACATTCACACTGACACACACATTCACTCACACATTCACACTGACACACACACACATTCACACACTGACACACACACACACACAAATACACACATTCACACTGACACACACACACATTCACTCACACACACTGACACAGACACACAAACACACACATGCACTCACTCACACACACTCACACTGACACACAGACACACACACTGACACACACTCACACACACTCACAATGACACACACTCACTCTCACACATACACACACACTGGCACAACACACTTACGCACATACACACACATTCACACAGACAAACTTGCATTTGCACACACACACTCACTCTCACACATTCACACATACACACACTCACTCACACACTCACATTCACACTCACACACACACACACATACTCTCTCTCACATACACACACACTTACACACTCGCACTCACACTCACACAGTCACGCACACACTCACACACTCACATTCACACTCACAAACATACTCTCTCACATACACACACACTCACTCTCACCCACACACACACTCACACACTTACACACTCACACACGCACTCACACACACACTCACACTCACTCACACTCACTCACTCACACACAGTCACTCACACTCACACACTCACACACTCACATTCACACTCACAAACACACACACACTCTCTCACATACACACACACTCACTCTCAGCCACACACACTCTCTTACATTCACACACACTCACACACTTACACACTCGCACTCAGACACGCTCACTCTCACACACTAATGCACACACACTCACATACTCACACACGTCCACAGAGTCACACTCACCCATACACGCACTCACTCTCACACACACTCACACACACTCACACATGCACACTCTCTCACACACACACACACACACACACACAGCAAAGCTGGAAAATGTTGCCATATAAAGTCCATTGACTTTGATGGAAGTGGAAAATCTCACCACGAGAAAATTCCACCCAGTGTATTGCTCCTTCAGCATTTCAGTTCCTTGTCTCGTTCTGCAGAACAAACAGTTGGTTGAACACATACGAGGTTGGCCTATCACAGGACCCTTTCCCACCAACTGCCCAGTGACCCAAATATAGTCATGGCTAGTGTATTCCAGTTGTAATTTGATTAGACTGTGGCTGGGGATTCCTCTCCCAGGCAAGGGTCCCGTTGTCCAAGTGATTATTGATGGAACCATCAATTCACCAGACACGCGTTTCCGATGTGAATCTAGGCTTTAATCGACTTACTTCAGAGCCAGCCTGTTACCTGTCGATGAACTCGTAGTGACCCAGTCTGACTCTGGACACGGGTACTTATACAGCTGCACTAGGGGGAGGAGTCGTGGGCGGAACCAAGGGTGGAGCCCAGTACAAGTTCCTGAGTGCTCCCAGCGCTACTCCCCCTAGTGGTAGGACAGCGCTACTGCGCTTACAACAACAGTGTGAATGATCATATATATTAACATATATTACATTCATCACAATTATATCTAATGCTTTGTCTCCACCCTGAAGAGCAGCCAGTGATTGTCTGAATGTTTTGCTAATGGGATAATAGTTAGCCTCATTCATCCTCTTTCAAGGGCATTGTTCCTGCTGAAGCTTTTCCAAGAGGTCGCCTCCATTTCAACGCTTTTGGAAAGTACAGGGTACAAATGTGGAGACATCTTTGACTGTGATCCCAAATCACTGAAATTTGGCTTTAGTCTTCGAAATAAAAATTCAATTAGGGGTTTCCAACCAATAAATTCAAAAATAGTTTTTGATATAAAGCAGGATTTTACAGCAGAGTACAAGCTTTTTTTTAACGAAAAAATGTTATTGACATTTCTCATATTTATAAACAGTTGTATATGTACAGATCACATTGTTCTCGCGCACGCTAATTTCCTTTATTACAGAGAGAGTTTATTTTGTCCTTCGTTTAACTGACCCTATGTGTATTTCGCTGCCCTCTGGATCGGTCTATGGTTCCTCATCCGTCCGGCTTCGGCTGTGTTTTTCGTTTATTTTCGAGACAGAACGGAAAAGAAAAGGGGGGTGGACGCCATCTCTTGTGGTCTCCCCCCCCCCCCCCCCCCCCCCCCCCCCCCCCCCCCCCCGGGGTTGTGCTGTCTTTTGGTACCTCGTCTATCTTGGTGTTTTAAAAAAAAATTCTTATTAGCTTACTCCTCGTTGCTGGCCTCAAACAGGTTTTGGAACAGGCCGACAAACTGCCCCCCCCCCCCCCCCCCCCCCCCCGTATCCAGGAAGCCTCCCTCTGACCCTCGGATGGCGTACTTAATCTTCTCCAGGTGGAGAATTCCGAGAGGTCAGCGAGCCAGTCTGCAGCTTTGGGCGGTGCTGCCGATCGCCAGCCCAGCCGGATTCTCCGGCGTGCGATTAGGGAAGCGGAAGCGAGGGCGTTGACCCCCTTTACCCACGTGTAACTCAGCACAGTCCAAGCTTGAAGATGTCTGACTCTTGCTCCAAATGGAAACGGACTGTTCCCTATCTGAACAGTTGCGAACGGTATTTCGGTGTGAAAGGGGCGTGTTTTTCAAATTTGGTATTGGGGTGTGAATGCCGCTGGCTGGGTCAGTATTTGCCGCCCATGCCTGATGGCCCTTCAGAAGGTAGGGCTCAGCCAGCCTCTTTGAACCCCTGCAGTCCTTCTGGTGTAGGTGCACCCACCGTGCTGTTAGGGAGGGCGATCCAGGATTCTGACCCAGCGACGGTGAAGGAAGGGCCGATATGTTCCCGAGTCAGGATGGTGTGTGATTTGAAGGGGAACGTGCCGCTGCTAGTGTTCCCATGTGTCTGCTGTCCTTGGCCTCCCAGGTGCTGGAGGACGAGGGTTTGGAAGGTGTTGTCGAAGAAGCTTTAGGGAATTGCTGCGGTGCATCTTGTAGACAGGGCGGGGGGGGGAGGTTTTGGGTGGGGGGAGTCAGCAGGTGAGTTCATCAAATTTCCAGCCTCCGACCGACTCTCGCAGCCAATCACGTGCTCATTTTGCTTTCCGCTTGATTTTCTTCCTTGTTGCAGCCAATGGGAGAGAATATGACCCGTTTATCACGCTATCCACCAAGGCCCAATTCCACACCTTGGCTTCCTATCCCATAATAACCAACAGTAGCAAACTGCCCTGGTACAAAGCAAATTAGTTAGTTGGACAGTGTACAGACAGTGTGCAGGAAAGGTGTGGAATTTTGGGAAGAATGCCATTCATACTTGTCAGACCCCCTCTCTCCTGACATTGCACTTCAGACTGACAACAGCCTTGACTCCTCATTTGTCCATCTGGAACTCTCTTCGAAAATCCCGGGCATGTGGATTGAAAACCTGATGGAACCATCAATTCTACGGACACGTGATTGTAGGATTAGAATAGCGGTTTTAATATACTTACAACAGAGCCAGCCTATTAGCCATTGGACTTTCGATGAACTGGCTGGCTCTGTGGCACGGATCTTTATACAGCAGCTCAAGGGGGAGGAGTTCTGGGCGGAGCCAAGGGGGGAGCCCAGTACAAACTCTCGAGTACTCCCAGAGCTACTCCCCCTGGTGGTCAGGTAGTGCAACTCTGCTTACAATATTGGTACATATATACAATGGGAACAGAGTGATATTGGTAACTTATAATACCGTGTGAATCTCATTCACCACAAAACTGTCTTTACAAACTGTCTGCCTCATCCCATCCGCCTCCAAAGCTCTTCAATCCCACCAGTCTAAACAAGCCTGCCCAACAAACACCAGCTTTAACTTGCCTGCACCATTTCAATATCCCCGGCCTTTTTCCCCCCCTTCCAAATAAAAGCTTTGTTTTAATATGCTTTTAGCCTTAATTAAATAGTCAGTATGTGGGAACTTCTGTTTTGCTGTCTGTCCAGTCGTTTAGTTGGCCCATGTGTCATTTAGTTGTTATTACCAGGGCTGCTTCATTTGATCAATGCGATTAAAAGCTGAAGGTCTAATGTGTCATTTTATCCTTTATTTGGGGGGGGGCTTGAGCGAGTTGGTCGGAGGTGGAAGAGCTGAATCAGTTTCTGAGAAGCCAAGACTTTTTGGGGAGGGCAGTCGAAACACCCGACTAGTCCCTAATACAGCAGAGGCTGGCTTGGCAGAGTCTGCCACGGGGTGAGTCTCGCTACCCAGCAGAAATGTTGTTGTTGTGGGGCAGGGAGCTGGGGCCAGGGAGCAGCGAACGCGCAGAGCGCTTTGAGCTGCTGTTGTTCTTGGCCGGGCCTGCGTTGCAGCCTGGGCCGACGCTTGACAGACCTGCTGTCAGCCGTAAGTAAACGATTCTTTCTACCTCACTGCATTCCGTGCGCTGCCTGACAAGCGCACAATTGTGCAGAGTGGAGGTGAAGGATTGTCTGAGCCTTGGGACCTTCCTCTGGGAAATCAGAGGGTTCTTTAAGGATGGCGCGCAAAAGAAAAGGGAAGAAAAAGGGAAGGGAGGAGAATAAAGACATATATTTAAAAAGAAAACGATCATTAAAGATCGTAGGAAAGGCGTAACGACATGTGGCTGATATTCCCTTTGTGCCAAGTGATGTTTGAGGCACCGAGCCCCCTCTTCACACACACACACACACACACAGACACACGTTTAGCTATCATGAGCGATATGGGCCGTGCCTTCTGAAGTTACCAAAAACACCGCAGATATTAGGACACTAATCTTCAGGGACTTTTTTTTCTAGGGAAAAGAAGGAAAAGCTGTTGACTTTTTCAGGTGACGAGGGCTGACATCGGTGGAACTAAGTAAATGAAATGCAGGGGCTTGTAAAACCAGTTTGCCAAGTAATATTCCTGCTGAGATTTCAAGCCCAGCTCGAACAATATTTACAGCCATTTCCAGTGGCTCCCAGGTTTAAAGAGAGAGAGAGAGAGACAGAGAGAACACAATCATTTATTTCATTTGCACATCGAAAACAATGGCACCATTGGTGTTTAATAAGGAAATGTCTGGCTGGTGGGTTTTGATTGGACATCCTCCGGACAATATTTTACAGGTCTCTATGGGGCTGTTACTCTCTCCCTCTCACACTCATGAACCACCGCAACCTCAGGACTTCAAAGAAAGCCAGCTGGTGAAAAGGCAACTAGGGGCGGCACGATGGCGCGGTGGTTAGCACTGCTACCTCACGGCGCCGAGGTCCCAGGTTCGATCCCAGCCCCGGGTCACTGTCCCTGTGGAGTTTGCACATTCTCCGCCGTGTCTGCGTGGGTTTCGCCCCCACAACCCAAAGATGTGCAGGGTAGGTGGATTGGCCATGCTAAATTGCTCCTTCATTGGGAAAGAAATAAATTGGGCACTTTAAATTAAACAGAAAAGGCCATCAGACTTGGTTTATTGCACCTTAAACGGACGGTCAACCGCGATCTCCCCGGTACACCGCCAGTCCCACGCAAGCCGGGGGCTGGATTCGCCTTTTTTTTTTACTTTTTAAAAATTAATTTAGTGTACCCAATTTTTTTTTCCAATTAAGGGGCAGTTTAGCGTGGCGAATCCACCTAACCTGCACATCTTTGGGTTGTGGGGGCAAAACCCACACAGACTCGGGGAGAATGTGCAAACTCCACACGGACAGTGACCCAGAGACGGGATCGAACCTGGGACCTCAGCGCCGTGAGGCAGCAGTGCTAACCACTGCGCCACTGTGCTGCCTGGATTCTCCATTATTGAGACTATGTCCCACACTGGTGTAAAAATGGTGGAGTTTTTACTCCTGAAATTCCTGCAAATAAGTTAAACTATTTCCCAGCACCCCAGGGGGCTAGCAGGGACCTGGAGTGAATTCCCAGGTCCCCAGGGGGCTAGCAGAGACCCGGAGTGAATTCCCAGCTCCCCAGGGGGCTAGCAGGGACCCAGAGTGAATTCCCAGCTCCCCAAGGGGCTAGCAGGGACCCGGGGTGAATTCCCAGCTCCGTGGGGGGCTAGCAGGGACCGGAGTGAATTCCCAGCTCCCCAGGGGGCTAGCAGGGATCCGGAGTGAATTCCCAGCCCCGCAGGGGGCTAGCAGGGACCGGAGTGAATTCCCAGCTCCCCAGGGGGCTAGCAGGGACCCGGAGTGAATTCCCAGCCCCGCAGGGGGCTAGCAGGGACCCGGAGTGAATTCCCAGCTCCGTGGGGGGCTAGCAGGGACCTGGAGTGAATTCCCAGCCCCGCAGGGGGGGCTAGCAGGGACCCGGAGTGAATTCCTAGCTCCCCAGGGGGCTAGCAGGGACCCGGGGTGAATTCCCAGCTCCCCAGGGGGCTAGCAGGGACCCGGAGTGAATTCCCAGCTCCGTGGGGGGCTAGCAGGGACCCGGAGTGAATTTCCAGCTCCCCAAAGGGCTAGCAGGGACCGGAGTGAATTCCCAGCTCCCCAGGGGGCTAGCAGGGACCCGGAGTGAATTCCCAGCTCCGTGGGGGGCTAGCAGGGACCTGGAGTGAATTCCCAGCTCCGCAGGGGGCTAGCAGGAACCCGGAGTGAATTCCCAGCCCTGCTGGGGGCTAGCAGGGACCCGGAGTGAACTCCCAGCTCCCAAAGGGGCTAGCAGGGACCCGGGGTGAATTCCCAGCTCCGCAGGGGGCTAACAGGGACCCGGAGTGAATTCCCAGCTCCCCAGGGGGCTAGCAGGGACCCGGAGTGAATTCCCAGCTCCGTGGGGGGCTAGCAGAGACCCGGAGTGAATTCCCAGCTCCCCAGGGGGCTAGCAGAGACCCGGAGTGAATTCCCAGCTCCGCAGGGGGCTAGCAGGAACCCGGAGTGAATTCCCAGCTCCCCAGGGGGCTAGCAGCGACCCGGAGTGAATTCCCAGCTCCCCAGGGGGCTAGAAGGGACCCGGAGTGAATTCCCAGCTCCGCGGGGGGCTAGCAGGAACCCGCGGTGAATTCCCAGCTCCCCAGGGGGCTAGCAGGAACCCGGAGTGAATTCCCAGCTCCGTGGGGGGCTAGCAGGGACCCGGAGTGAATTCCCAGCTCCCCAAAGGGCTAGCAGGAACCCGGAGTGAATACCCAGCTCCCCAAGGGGCTAGCAGGGACCCGGAGTGAATTCCCAGCTCCCCAAGGGGATAGCAGGGACCCGGAGTGAATTCCCAGCTCCCCAAGGGGCTAGCAGGGACCCGGAGTGAATTCCCAGCTCCCCAAGGGGATAGCAGGGACCCGGAGTGAATTCCCAGCTCCCCAAGGGGCTAGCAGGAACCCGGAGTGAATTCCCAGCTCCCCAGGAGGCTAGCAGGGACCCGGAGTGAATTCCCAGCTCCCCACGGGGCTAGCAGGAACCCGGAGTGAATTCCCAGCTCCCCAGGAGGCTAGCAGGGACCCGGAGTGAATTCCCAGCTCCCCAGGGGCCCAGCAGAGACCCGGAGTGAATTTCCAGCTCCGCAGGGGGCTAGCAGGGACCCGGAGTGAATTCCCAGCTCCCCAGGGGCCAGCAGAGACCCGGAGTGATTTCCCAGCTCCCCAGGGGGCTAGCAGGAACCCAGAGTGAATTCCAAGCTCCCCAAGGGGCTAGCAGGGACCCGGAGTGAATTCCCAGCTCCGCAGGGGGCTAGCAGGGATCCGGAGTGAATTCCCAGCTCCCCAGGGGGTTAGCAGGGACCCGGGGTGAATTCCCAGCTCCGTGGGGGGCTAGCAGGAACCCAGAGTGAATTCCCAGCTCCCCAGGGGGCTAGCAGGGACCCGGAGTGAATCTGGCAGCTTTTGCTGCTGATGCCGGCCCCGTACATCCGGGTCAGAGGCTGCGCATGCGCCCGGCAGCAGCCTCCAGCGGCCGCGCCGTGCTGCATGGCGAACTCGGACTGCGGAGCCACACCGAAGAAAGAGACCCCCCGATCGGCCGCGCGCCCGAGCGTCAACACCCGCACATTGAATCCCCTGCCGCCTATAAGCCCCCCCCCGGTCTCCATTCCGCCCCCCCCACCCCCCCCCCCCCCAATCAGAGTGACCGCGGGCTGAGTCCGCAGCTGCTACGTGAGCATCTCGACCGGCAAGAGGTGGTTAGCTCCACACTGTCGTGAACTCGGCCGGTCGGGAGCAATAGCCCCTCAACGGCGTGGCGTACTCCACGGTGACACCGATTTCCGGTGCCTGGAGAATCGGCAAACCGGCTCCGGCTCCAATTACGGCACCAAGCTGGTTTCTCCGCTCCGGCGCCGGCCGATGATTTCGGCATCGGGCTGCGGAGGATCCACCCCTTGAGTATCGTAGTCCCGGATGGGCTGTTATTGACCATACCGTCAGTTGTGATTTGCCCCATAAGCTGGTGCTCCGAAAGTCAGCGTTAAGAGAACTAGTCCATTAGAACCTTCTGACAGTTCCAGCTACTGAAGGGGTTGGATTCCTCATCTGGTGTTAGGCAGATGTCTGAATTCCTGGATAACTCCCTGCTCTGTTCTTTGGGACACTGTTAAGTCAATCCAGGAGAGAGCAGTTTGCTTGATGGGCAAGCCTGCTTTTGAACTCAGCATGTAAGCCCTCCATAAAGGCTGCTCGAGGCTGCAGGATGCCCGACCCTCAGTCAGCAGGGCAACAGATCACCAAGATGACCTCACTGTCCTACCCCGGGACCGAGTGGGGCCAGAGCAGCAATTGTCACTAGGTCAGTGCCACAGAATTCTCTATGCAACAGCCTGTGCAAGCTCCCTCACCATAGGGAGCACAAGGGTTTAATGAGAAGGTCTACCAACAGCTCCTTCAGGAGGGATGGTTAATAAGTCTGCCTTCCCGCAATGTTTCCACTTTGGGAACAAATGATACATAAAAGGCATTTGTTAATGTGGAGTTTCCCTGTCCCTTTCCTTATTCCCGTCAACTTATCAGCCTTGGCTCAGTGATATCAAATCAACAATTTTAAAACCCCGATCCTAGAATCACTGCAGTGCAAAAGGAGGCCATTCAGCCCATCAAGTCAGCATCGAACTTCTGAAAGAGCACCCTACCTAGGCCCACACCCCCACCCCAACCTCAGAAACCAATAACCGCATCTAACCTTTTTGGACACTAAGCGGCAATTTATCATGGCCAATCCATCTAACCTGCACATCTTTGGACTGCGGGAGGGAACCGGAGCACCCGGAGGAAACCCACGCAGACACGGGGAGAAAGTACAAACTCCACACAGACAGTCACCCGAGGCTGGAATTGAACCCAGATCCCTGGCACTGTGGGGCAGCCATGCTAACTAGTGTGTTGCCATATCCTTGTGTTCAAATCCCTCCAAGTTCAAACCACGTTCTTTCTACGTAACATTCGTCAAAAACTCGACATTCCTCCAGCTCTGGCCGCTTGTGTGTCCGTGACTTCTTTTGTCCCCCTAGTGGCAGCCTTGCCATTGAAGCATCCAATCCCTGAGCTCGAGAATTCCCTCTCCTCACCCTCATTGCCTCATGGCCTCGCTCAGCTCCTTTAAGAGGCTGTGAAGCACCTTGGGGGCATTAAGGGCGCAGTGGAAATTCAAGTTTTTGTCATTGGAAGTATTCTGGCCTCTAAATAAGAAGGTAGTAGGTTCAAGCACCAATTTAGAGACTGTGCTGAATGAGATTCACACGGTATTATAAGTTACCAATGTCACTCTGTTCCCATTGTATATACGTACCAATATTGTAAGTGCAGTTGCACTATCTGACCACCAGGGGAGTAGCTCTGGAAGTACTCAAGAGTTTGTACTGGGCTCCCCCCTTGGCTCCGCCCAGAACTCCTCCCCCTGGAGCTGCTGTATAAAGATCCGTGCCACAGAGCCAGCCGGCCAATTCACCGAAAGTTCAACGGCGAACAGGCTGGCTCTGTTGTAAGTATATTAAAACCGCTATTCTAATCCTACAAGCACGTGTCCGTAGAATTGATGGTTCCATCAGAGACTTTGGTGGGTAATTGTCTCCTAGGTTCGCCCTACAATTCTAAAACGCATGCGGCAGGGCAGCAACCTCACGCCTCCAGTGCAACCTGTTCTACTTATCTTCCTTCTAAAACAAGGCACTCTCTCAATAACTCTGAATTGCGTGAGTGGGAGCTGAGTATTCGCAGATCACTTTAACAAGTCACGTTCCATTGATTGATTGAGAAAGTACTTGTGTGATCAGAGGAACATTTCTTCATTCACCCTCCAGCTCGTGAACACCGAATAAAAAAAAAGAAATTCCCTGTGTCATAAAAGTTTTTCATGGAAAACAGTTCAAGGTCTTGCAGTTAGTGAGATAGTGGAAGAGCCACACAAGAGAGTTTTACTTTCAGACCAAATGTCAGCTCCACAGACCGGCTGAACAGAAAGTTCCCATCATGCCATCATGTCTAACTCCACCGGGAGTGAATGTTTTGCATTCCTTAAATTTCACCTCATCAATTAAACAGCCTCACTGAGACACGCCTAACATTGCCCCAGAATGCTTCCAAAGCAAAGTTTACTGCTCAAGACAAAACCCTGCACATATCTCAGAGGAGGCTATCATTCTTAAAGTTAAACGCGTTTACAGTTTAAGGGCTTCTTATAAGACACGCAACTAACCCGTTTGGAATTTCGTTTATATTTGGGAAACCTTTGAGGAATTTAGAATATCCTTATTTCAGCATCTTTTCGGAGAGGCCGTTTCTGATTTTGTGATCTGTGCTCATGATGGACGAGGACTCGAGAAACCAACCTGGGGTCAGTTTCAACTCGGACGAGGAAGCTCGTGGGTTGAAGGACTTGAAAACTCAAACTGGCCAAAGTGTTCACTAAGCGGCAATTTATAATGGCCAATCCATCTAACCTGCACATCTCTGGACTGTGGGAGGGATCCGGAGCACCCGGAGGAAACCCACGCACCCACGGGGAGAAAGTACAAACTCCACACAGTCACCCGAGGCTGGAATTGAACCCAGATCCACTGTGCTGCCGTGCCAATCCCTTCGGCCCTCCAAGCCTGCGCTGACCATGCTGTTCGTCTGAACTAAAATCTTCTACACTTCCAGGGTCCATATCCCTGTATTCCCATCCTATTCATGTATTTGTCTAGATGCCCCTTAAATGTCACTATCGTCCCTGCTTCCACCACCTCCTCCGGCAGCGAGTTCCAGGCACCCACTACCCTCTGTGTAAAAAACTTGCCTCGTATATCTCCTCTAAACCTTGCTCCTCACACCGTAAACCTATGCCCACTAGTAATTGACCCCTCTACCCTGGGGAAAAGCTTCTGACTATCCAAGTGGGACAGAAGGCTGACAGGATCGATGGAGCTAATGTCCCACGGGACATGATAGGATTACAGAATCTAAAGTGCAGAAACAGGCTATTCAACCCAAGAAATTAATTAAAACAAGGAATAGGCGCAGGAGTAGATCATATGGCTTGTCGAGCCTGCTCTGCCATTCAATACGATCATGGATGGCCTTGGGGTTCAATTCCACTACCCTGCTCCCCTCCCCATTTGATTCAGCGAGATTCCAAAATTCTGTCTATTTCAGCCTTAAACTTAGTGAACATCCACGTTCCCCATTCCAAAGATTCACAACTCTTTGAGTGAAGCAATATCCTCCCATCTCTGTCCTAATTGGTCGGCTCCTTATCCTGAGGCAGTGCCCCCCTTTATCCTAGATTTCCCGACCAGCGGAAACAGGCCGCGATTCTCCGCAACCACGATGGGTGGGAGAATAGCGGGAGGTCCACTCCCGCACCTCCCGCTATTCTCCCACCCCCCCAAAATGGCGAGTCCGGTTTTCCGACACGCCACTCGGAGAAACGCGGGCTGCCGTTTTTCACGGCGGCCCGCGATTCTCCGACCCGGATGGGCCGAGCGGCCTGCCGTTCCCGACCTGTTCATGACAGCGGCAACCACACCTGGTCGCTGCCGTCGTGAACATGGTGCGCCAGGTAAGTGTGGGGCCTAGGGGGGGCGGATCGGGGATCGAGCACCACGACAGTGCTTGGAAGGGGACTGGCCCGTGATCGGTGCCCACCGATCGTCGGGCTGGCGTCTCAAGGGGACGCACACTTTCCCCTCCGCCGCCCCACAAGATCAGGGCGGCTGAGGGGAAAGGCGGCAACCGCGCATGCGCGGGTTTGAGCTGTCCAACCCGCGCATGCGCGGCTGACGTCATTAGGCTCCACCGCAGCGTCATTCGTGGCACGCCGGGCCTTGAAGCCGGGGACAAGGCCCCGCGGCCGAGTTTCCCGGTACGGCCCGCCTATCCCCCTGGGTAGGGGAGAATAGGGGGCCGGGAGAGGCTTCCGACGCCGTCGTGAACCTCTCCAGGTTTCACGACGGCGTCGGGCCTTGCAGAGAACTCCGCCCATAATCTCCCAGTGTTCCTACCTATCAAATCCCTTCAGAATCTTGTAGGTTTCAATGAGATCCCCTCTCATACTTCTAAACAAAGGAGAATGTAGGTCCAACTTACTTAGCCTCTGGTCAGAGGACAAACCCCCCCCACCCACCCCAGTGACCAATTTCCTTAACCTTCGCTGCCCCACCTCCAGTGCAACTATATCCTTCCTTCAATGTGGGGGCCAAAACTGTACGCAGTATTCCAAAATGCATTCCTCCAGCACCTTTCTCATAATAATAATAATCTTTATTGTCACATGTAGGCTTACATTTACACTGCAATGAAGTTACTGTGAAAATCCCCTAGTCACCACATTCTGACACCTGTTCGGATACACTGAGGGAGAATTCAGAATGTCCAATCCACCTAACAGCACGTCTTTCAGGACTTGTGGGAGGAAACCGGAGCACCCGGAGGAAACCCACGCAGACACGGGGAGAATGTGCAGCCTCCGCAGTGACAGTGACCCAAGCCGGGAATCGCACCTGGGACCCTGGAGCTGTGAAGCAACAGTGTTAACCACTGTGCTACCATGCCGTTCAAGTGCGGAAGACGTGGCTGTGGTGGCAGAGTTCATTCTAGATGATGTCTCGTTGTTTGCGATTCCTCTCCGCAGCTTCTTTGGCTGTATCCTGGTTTCTGCCTGAGGCCTGTCCCAAGGCTGCCTTCAATCCACCAGACTGACCCAGGAAGAAGGCGATAAGATCGATAATTAGGAACCGCAGCATTGCAGTCGGAGTCTTTCAAAGATATTTGTAGCAACAATTCACTCAGAAATAATTGGATAGTATTCCAGTATAAAAAATTGGGAACGATTCTGCGCTCCCGGGACTAAGTGCCCGCGCCGTCGTGAACGCCGTCGTGAACGCCGTCGTGAACGCCGTCGTGGAACAGGGCCCGGGGACGACCTATTCTGGCCCCCACAGGGGGCCAGCACAGCGCTGGAGCGGTTCACGCCACTCCAGCGTTCCTACGGGGTGCCAAACGGGCGCCGTGCCAACCCGCGCATGCGTAGTTGGGCCGCACCATCCTGGGCATGCGCGGGACACTTCTTACGCACGCCGGCCCCAACGCAATATGGCGTGGGTGTTCAGGGGCCGACCGCAGCAGAATGTAGGCGGGGGGGGGGGGGGGGGACGGGGGAGAGGCCGGCCCGACGATCGGTGGGCCCCGATCACGGGCCAGATCCTTCGGAGCCCCCCCCCCCCAGGTGAAGGAGACCCCCCCACAGGCCGCCCCCCTGAGCATTCCCGCAGAGTTCCCGCCGGCAGCGACCAGGGGTGGCCGGCGCCGGCAGGACCCTGTCGTGTCGGAGTGGCCGCTCGGCCCATCCGGGCCGGAGAATCGCCGCTCGGCGTTTGCTGCAATACACCGAGCGGCCCGGCGAGATTTACGCTGCACTGGTTTTGGGGGGGCGGGAAAATCATGTGCGGGTGTTGGGGGGGGGGGGGGGGGGGCGTGGCGTGACTCACGTGGCGCCCCGGTGATTCTCCCACCCGGTGGGGGAGGTGGGGGGGGGGTTTAGAATACAGCTGTCTCTGGAAAAGTAAAGATTATTGTCTGCAGGAAATACTTCTGAAATTAGTAATTGTGCTTTCTGAACCCTGTCACTGTACCTCCTCTACCTGAGATTGTCAATGGAATGAAATGTTCATTGCCTGGCTCTTGTCCAATGGTGATTAATGAATAATTATTCGATGAGCACAAGCCTACAGGGACTGAAAAGTCGAATCAGCATTCAGAGAATTAGAGAAAGAAGCCCTACAGCCCATCATGCCTGTGCTATCTCTTTGAAAGAGCTGTCCAATTAGGCCTATTACCCTCTGCTCTTCCCCCACCCTGGCTCTCCAAATTTTCACCCTCCAATTAATTATCCGATTCCTTCTTAAGACCAGACGATATAGGAGCAGAATTAGGCTATTCGGCCCATCAAGCCTGCTCTGACATTCAACCATGGCTGACATGTTTCTCATTCCCATTTTCCTGCCTTCTCCCCATACATCCTGGGCGGGATTCTCTCACCCCGGGACTGGGCCGGAGAATCGCCGGGACCGTCGCGAATCGCGCCGCGCAGCCCCGACGCCAGTCCGCCGATTCTCCAGAGAGCTATCTGGCCAGCCGGTGAGGCTCGAGTGTAAACCGTCGAAGAGGCCGAGCGGCAGGTGCGAAGGAGGTGCCGCATCAGCCCAGGTCTATACCATCAGCTCCTCCTGCACTTCAAGGAGCTGCCAGACCATGCGTATTGCCAAAGATTTTGTCTAACCAGGGAGACCGTGCATTACCTGTACCAGGTGGTGGAAAACCTGGCACCGAGGGGTATGGAGGAGGATACCCTGAATGTTTACGCCTCTGGGTTTTTCTAGGGGCCGAGCGGGGACCTTTCAGGGAACACTTTGACATCCCCACACAGGCGTATCTGCGCCGTGACGGATGCCCCCTGCGCCCGGCCAGCGGACTATATAAACTTCAGTCTGGACCAGTGTTGCTCATTTTACTGGAGTGCATTAACACGCCTCCGTTTAAAGGCCGTGTGCTTAACACTACTATGGCTCTGTGTATGTAATTATGCTCAGGAGTCGCCAGGTGCCGTATTTAGACACCGTCACAAGTATATCAAGGTCAGGTTCAAAGTAATAAATTTGTACACCGATTAGTAAGTCCAAACGATTGATATTTATTATAATAAATATAATAAATACACATGCATACGCTAAAGAGACTAACTTACTTCTAATACTAAACAACTAAAATACTTATCTAGACAGGAACAGGCAAGGTCAGGGGACAAGGCCTTCGTCCCGTTCTTGGTCTGCAACTCTCAGAGTCTTAAAGTTGTCAGGATCTAGCAAGGTCTGGATCACGTAGCGATCGTTGTATTGGCACTTACAGTTCGATGGCTGATGCTCAACGGCCGGTGGTGAAACTGGAGTCAGGATGCGATGTGACAAGTCTGGGCCAGAGTCTGGAAGCAACAGACCGAACCATGTGCGAGGTCTATTCTTATAGGTCCTAGAAGTCCGTGCCCCCTTGGGGCGGTCCTATTACCTGCCATGTATCGATTGGGTCTTTCCCAATTGATATCTTTCAAACTCCCCAATCTGAGGGTCGTTCCTCGATGGGTGGGGCGGTCCCTACGGCTCTTTGTGTTGGTTACTGTGGCGCCATTCTGTCTGGGCGTCTATGGAAAAGTATCCATTGATACTTAAATGTTTCTATTGTGCGGGGTCTGGATCTGGATCACCTCATTACTATGTAGATCTGTTGCCATTTGCACCTTTGGCTGAAACTGCACCTGGCCAAAAACTGGTTTCTGTACGTGCAGAATGCTAATTAGTCTTCTGCAAACTGCTTGTCCTCACTAAGACTGTTTTTCCCTGCAGCCTTAGCAGTTCTCCATTTTGTAGCCCATTGTCCATCTTAGATGGCTACACCAGGCACACCAGGGTGCCCGGGCAGCAGGGTTTGCCACCGTCGCTGGCTTGCCCCAGGTACAGTGGGTGATTGAAGTGACACAAATCCCCCTGCGAGCAACGGCTTCATCGATCGGAGGAGCTTCCATTCCCTGAATGTGCAGTTGCGATGTGACCACCAGCTGCACATCAGACACGCCTGTGCCCGATACCCAGGCAGCGTGCATGACGCAGATGTTCGACTGCACTCATTGGTACCTGACACCTTTGAGGTGCTCCCTCGTGTATGGGGTTGGCTCCTGGGGACAAGGGACACCTACTGAGGTCTTGGCTAATGACGCCTGTTCGGAGGTCCCAGACCAACACCTGATATAACAATGCCCATGCAGTAACCAGGAGCATCATTGAGCGGTGCATCAGCGTCCTCAAGATGCACTTCCAATGTTTAGACGGCTCTGGTGGGACTCTCCAATATAGCCCTAGGAGGGTCTCTAACACCGTGCTGCCTGCTGCGTCCTGCACAAAGTCACGCAGCAGAGAGGGGACATTCTGGAGGAGGAAGATGAACGCCAGGCCTCATCTGCCGAGGAGGTTGAGAGGGAAGGCCGGGAAGAAGCGGGCGTGGAGCCCGGGGTGGCACGGCAGGCCGCCTAACATGTGCTCCAGGAACGCCGCACGCAGGACAACCTCATCACCTCCAGATTTCCCGACTCAGAACCCTGGCCAATGGCAGTTCCACCATCCTGTCCCACCTCTCCATACTCTCCCCCACCCCAGCCACCAAGTGGTGTCCCCTTCCTGATAGCCGCTCACATCCTCCCCAGTCCCTCCTCCATCCTCCGAGGGTCCTGCCAGCCTCACTCAGGGTGTTGGCTCTGGGCAGGCAGTATTAGCGGGTCCTGCCAGCCTCATTCAGGGTGTTGGCTCTGGGCAGGCAGTATTAGCGGGTCCTGCCAGCCTCACCCAGGGTGTTGGCTCTGGGCAGGCAGTATTAGCGGGTCCTGCCAGCCTCGCCCAGGGTGTTGGCTCTGGGCAGGCAGTATTAGCGGGTCCTGCCAGCCTCGCCCAGGGTGTTGGCTCTGGGCAGGCAGTATTAGCGGGTCCTGCCAGCCTCGCCCAGGGTGTTGGCTCTGGGCAGGCAGTATTAGCGGGTCCTGCCATCCCCACCCAGGGTGTTGGCTCTGGGCAGGCAGTATTAGCGGGTCTTGTCCATGGGACGGAGGATGATGGCGACTCGCTGGGAGATGTGCTCCGGTGCTGCTCATTGTCTGACTCCTGCCTTCAGGATCACATTCCACTGCCTGCCTGGGTGATCCCAGTATGTGGACTGACCATTCCATCTCACACGGGTGGGGTGCTGTCACGGAGATGGTGAGCGGTGATGGGTCACTCGCGGGCAAGCGGTCCTACAGGGCAGCCTCACACCTCTGGCCCCATTCCCGGTCACTTCTGAGGCTGACCCCAAGTGGAAGGTTCAATTGTCCTGCGGTTCCTGCCCTGTGCCATCCTCTAACACCCACATCCTACATCACCCACCTCTCACAAACCCTACCCGGCACACCCTCTACACCCAGCCCATCTCTCACAACCTTCAGACAGAGGATTGAGGCAGGTCAGAATGCAGGTGAAAAGGTGTTTAATAGGGACTATACACATCACTGTGCCTTAGCCCCTACCTCTAACCTGTGTGCTGCACCCGACCAACTTAACTGGTGTCTAACTTTCTTACCCTTCCAGGGCCTACCGTAATGTGTCTCACGCTCTGACCTGAGCCTTTGGCGGCTGCCCTCTGGAGGGCCTCCACCTGGATGGGCCCGGCCAACTTTCGGATGTCACAGGTGACAAAGTTCAGTGTGCCCCAAGCTTCTGATGTCTTGGCCCATAGCTGTGACACATAAAGGACACAGTGAGACACGTGGAGGCGGGTTACATAGGAGGTCTGTCACTGGTGGCATGTGTGTACAAAGCACCTGGCCAAAGAGGACCATATAGGTGTTGGGGTTTGGTGCAGGGCGGGATGTGAGGGAGATGCAGGCAGATTGAACAAAGAACAAAGAAAATTACAGCATAGGAACAGGCCCTTCGGCCCTCCCAGCCTGCGCCGATCCAGATCCTTTATCTAAACCTGTCGCCTATTTTCCAAGGATCTACTTCCCTCTGTTCCCCGCCCGTTCATATATCTGTCCAGATGCATCTTAAATGATGCTATCGTGCCCGCCTCTACCACCTCCGCTGGCAAAGCGTTCCAGGCACCCACCACCCTCTGCGTAAAAAACTTTCCACGTACATCTCCCTTAAACTTTTCCCTCTCACCTTGAAATCGTGACCCATTGTAATTGACACCCCCAATCATGGAAAAAGCTTGTTGCTATCCACCCTGTCCATACCTTTCATAATTTTGTAGACCTAAATCAGGTCCCCCCTCAACCTCCGTCTTTCCAACGAAAACAATCCTAATCTACTCAACCTTCCTTCATAGCTAGCACCCTCCATACCAGGCAACGTCCTGGTGAACCTCCTCTATGGGGAATCTGGATGTGATGTGAGGAGTGAGGGACGGGGGTGTTGCCAGGGGAACAGAGGTGGTAGCTTACCTGAGCTGGTCTAAGGAGGTCATACATCTTGTTCCAACACTGCGTGTCAGTCTGCCTGGTGGGGCTGACAGCACTCACCACCTCGGCCACCCCTACCCAGGCCCAGTTGGCGATTGGGGACAGGAGCCTCCTGCTGTTTCCTTTTTTACCTGCTGTAAATATGGCAATCAATAAGGTTGCCCTTCTTTCTTTAGATATCGATATTATATTGATGTGGAGATGCTGGCGTTGGACTGGGGTGAGCACAGTAAGAAGTCTCACAACACCAGGTTAAAGTCCAACATGTTTGTTTCAAACACTAGCTTTTGGAGCACTGCTCCTTCCTCAGGTGAAGGGAGAGGTGTGTACCAGAAACATTTATATAGACAAAGTCAGAGATGCTGGACAATGCTTAGAATGCGAGCATTTGCGGGTAATCAAATCATTACAGATCCAGGGAGAGGGATAATCACAGGTTAAAGAGGTGTGAATTGTCTCAAGCCAGGACAGTTGGTGGGATTTTCCAAGTCCAGGCCAGATGGTGGGGGGTGGATGTAATGCGACATGAATCCAAGATCCCTGTTGAGGCCGCACTCATGTGTGCGGAACTTGGCTATAAGTTTCTGCTCGGCAATTCTGCGTTGTCGCGTGTCCTGAAGGCCGCCTTGGAGAACGCTTACCCGGAGATCAGAGGCTGAATGCCCTTGACTGCTGAAGTGTTCCCCGACTGGAAGGGAACATTCCTGCCTGGTGATTGTCGCGCGATGCCCGTTCATTCGTTGTCGCAGCGTCTGCATGGTCTCGCCAATGTACCACGCTTCGGGACATCCTTTCCTGCAGCGTAAGAGGTAGACTACATTGGTCGAGGGCATTCAGCCTCTGATCTCCGGATAAGCGTTCTCCAAGGCGGCCTTCAGGACGCGCGACAACACAGAACCACCGAGCAGAAACTTATAGCTAAGTTCGGCACACATGAGTGCGGCCTCAACAGAGATCTTGGATTCATGTCGCATTACATTCACCCCCCACCATCTGGCCTGGACTTGCGAAATCCTACCAACTGTTCTGGCTTGAGACAATTCACACCTCTTTAACCTGGGGTTACCCCTATCTCTGGATCTGTAATGATTTGATTACCCGCAAATGCTCGCATTCCAAGCATTATCCAGCATCTCTGACTTTGTCTATATAAATGTTTCTGGAACATACCTCGCCATTCACCTGAGGAAGGAGCAGTGCTCCAAAAGCTCGTGTTTGAAATAAACCTGTTGGACTTTAACCTGGTGTTGTACGACTTCTTACGATATTCTATTGCTCAGAGTCGCCAGGTATCAATGATACCACCACAAGGTTCAACCGGCTATCGATCAAAGAGCCAAACACCAGTTAGTTCATGATCACG
This sequence comes from Scyliorhinus canicula, assembly GCF_902713615.1. Lineage (NCBI taxonomy): Eukaryota > Metazoa > Chordata > Chondrichthyes > Carcharhiniformes > Scyliorhinidae > Scyliorhinus > Scyliorhinus canicula. Next base: position 12,127,840 of record NC_052146.1, read on the forward strand.
GGTACTTTATTTACACACAAGATTAATCATGCAACATAAACACTACTAGTTGAACTACACCTAATAACTATGACAACCTGTACTTAACTTCAGGCACCCGGCTTAGGTCAGAGGAACAGTGGCCGTTGCTCGAATCTGGATCTACTGGGTCTGGAGAAGTAACTGCTGCTCAGCTGGGCTCATCCGTCTGGTAGCGGGCGTTGAACTTGAACTTGCTTCTGGTGGGGCTGAAATTGGAGGTGGACGTTGCCGGAGCGCCAGGTCCAAGAGAGGCTGAACACTTGGCGGTGTCTCTCTTTATCCTTAGGGAGTTTCCCGCTTTTTTGGGCGGTCCTTCGGTTTGGACCCCATTAATTGGGTCGTCCTCGGTCACTGTATTCGATCTGAGCCAATAAAGGGGCGGGTGCCTCGATGGCCGGGCGTGTACGAAGTGGTCATTCACCCTGTTGTTGATGCTTCCTGAGTACAGGGAGTGGCGCCAAAATGTCTGGGATTGTATCGGTTACTCGAGTATCAGTCCTTTGTCTTACAGAGATGGGCCATCAAAATGCTAATCGGTTGGGGGTTTCGATGCTGCCTGGATTCTTTGCTCATGAATATACATTCAGGCTCTGTGCCTGCCTGAATCTGACATTGTCCACATTTCCCTTTAGGCTTTGCGAACGTCCATGTTTCTTGTCGTAAGTGGCCATCCCAGATGGCTACACTGCCCACCCTGGGGAAGAAGCTGTCCCAGTTCTCCTCGATCACATCCAACATTCGATCAAGCTCAGTCTTAGCGAAGCTCAGGGCAGGTTCCCTGGGTGATATCTTCTTGGTTGGAATGAAAGTGTGTGGGCAGTGGAGCGCTTATTAGAAGTTCCAGCTTGTCAAGCTCTCCAGCACCAATTCCGGATCTAGTGAATCTCTCCTCATGTTCTTTTACAAGTGGTCTGTTCCCTCTACTCAACATGTATAACTTACTCAATCATAGGCTCCAGCAACCAATTAGATCTTGGAGAGACTCCACCTTACATTCCACATGTTTCCGTGACCAGATGCTTTCCTTTCGACAACAGGTAATTGCCCTTAGCGGCTCGGGATCTACACAACAGTTGGCCTTCTCAATCCCTATTACGCTCCTTCTCATTCATTCCTAACCAGGTTTTCATCTAACAGTATATGTGTCAGCTGTACTCGGTGATAGACTGACAACCTTCAGAACTCAGAAGAGTTAAATCCCGCCTTTGAGTGAACAATACAGGCTGAAATTCCCAGGAGAATACCGAGATGAGGGGGTGGGATTCTCTGTCCGTTCACGCCGGCGGGATTCTCCATCCTTGCGAGGAGCAGGGCGGAGCCGCAGCGGAGAATCCCGGTCACGATGTTAAGCTGAGGCCGCTCTGCCCCCTCAGGTAAAAGATCGACTGACACAATTTGGAAGAAGAGAAGTCTTTTCCCAGGTATTCCAAGCAATTTGCCCGCATTAACCAACATCACTAAAAACAGATTCTTGGCCATCACCATATCGCTGCCTGTGGGATCTTGCTGTGCATAAATTGGCTGCGGCGGTTATGACACTTCAGGAGTATGTTATTAGCTGTAGAGGATTTTGGGATGTCCTGTTGTTGTGAAAGGTGCGATATAAATGTCAATCCTTGTTTTTTCAATAGGTTGGGCGGGGTGGGGGTTTAGGGGGGAGAGGAATATATCGAGCTCGCTCATTCATCAACACCATTTCCAAATTACCAAACAACCTCCCCAACAGGTTCTGAGTTCTCGCTGCCAAGTTTAAAAAACTTAATAAACCAATAATTCCCAATTAATCAAATTTAAACTTTCCCGTGTTCCAGGGCGGGATTCTTTGGAAACCGGCGGGCCGGCAACTCCGGCGCAGAGGAGTGGCGTGAGCCACAACGTCGTCGGGCCGCCCCAAAGGTGCGGAATCCTCGCACCTTCAGGGGCTAGGCTGGTGCCAGAGTGGTTTGCGCCGGGCTGGCCGGTGGAGAAGGGCCTTGGCGACACGCCAACCGGAGTCGAAGGGCCTCCGCCGGCCGGCGCGAGTTGGTGCATGCGTGGGAATGCCAGCGTGTGCTGCCGTCATCCCCGTGCATGTGCGGAGAGGGTTCATCTCCGTGCCAGCCAGCACGGGGGAATAGAGTGACCCCAAGGCACAGGCCCGCCCGCGGATCGGTCGGCCCCGATCGCGGACCAGGCCACCATGGGGGCACACCCCGGGGCCAGAACCCCCCCCCCCCCCCCCCCCCCCGAGGCCGCCCGCGGAGCCAGGTCCCGCCAGTATACCTGTCGTAACATACGTCGGTGGGACCGGCCGAAAATGGCGGCCGCTCGGCCCATCACGGGCCAGAGAATTTCCGTGGGGGGGGCCGCTGCTAGCGGCCGCCATCCGGCACGGCACGATTCCCGCCCCGCCAAATCCCCGGCGCCGGAATATTCGGCATCCGGCGGGGGCGGGATTCACGCCCCCCCCCCCCCCCCCCCGCCGATTCTCTGACATGGCGGGGGGTCGGACAATCCCGCCCCAGGTCTCTCATAGGGACAGGAGTAGTCCATTCAGCCCCTCGACTCTGTCCCACCATTCAATGAGATCATGGCTGACCTGTGACCTAACTTGATAAACATGCCTTTGGCCCACAGCCCTTAATATCTTTGCTCAACAAAAATCTATCCCAGATTTAAAATGAACAACTGTTCCAGCTTCAACTGCTGTCTGTCAGAGAGCAATCCAAACCTCTACCACCCTTTGAGTGAAGAAGTTCCGACTAACATCTCTCCTGAACAGTCTAGTCTTAATTTTTAATTATGCCCCCTAGTTTTAGAATCTCCAATCAGTGCAAATAGTTTATATTTATCTACCACGGTAGCACAGAGGTTAGCACCGTAGCTTCACAACTTCAGGGTCCCGGGTACGATTCCCGGCTTGGGTCACTGTCTGTGAGGAGTCTGCACGTTCTCCCCGTGTCTGCGTGGGTTTCCTCTGGGCGCTCCGGTTTCCTCCCACAAGTCCCGAAAGACGTGCTGTTAGGTAATTTGGACAGTCTGAATTCTCCCTCTGTGTACCCGAACAGGCGCCGGAGTGTGGTGACGAGGGGATTATCACGGTAACTAATGGAAGCCCACTTGTGGCATTAATAAAGATTGTTATTATTTCTCTGTTAATATCTTAAAGACATCAATCAGATCACCTCTTAACCTTCTAAATTTTAGCGAAAATTTGTGTAATCTCTCTTCGCAACCTAAACCCTGTAATCCAGGTATCATTTTTGTAAACCTATGTTACACTCCCTCCAAGGTCAAAATATCCTTCCTAAGGTGTGGTGCCCAGAACTGCTCACAGTGACTCCAAGTGGGGTCGAAGCAGGGTTTTGTGAAGCTGCATTATAACCTCTGTGCCTTTATAGTCCAATCCTCGAGATATAAAGGCTGGCATTCCACTCGTCTTTTTGATAGTTGTTCTTAGCATTTTAAGGACCTGTGCACCTGAACCCTCAAGTCTTTTTGTACCAAACCTCTTTCCATTTAGAAAAGACTCCGCTCTAATGCTTTTCTGGCCCAAAATGGATAACCTCACTCTTCCTTACATTGACGTCCATCTGCCACGCTCCTCAAAACCTACCCCTTTAATGACCTGAGGTCACCCTGCAGCCCCGATTCAGAGCAGATGCCTGATAATGTTCTTGTGAAGTGCTTTGGGTTTTAAAGAAAAGCTACAACAAAGGTGCCATTTAATCGAACCTGGGACAGCTCCAGGGTCCCAGGTTCGATTCCCCGCTGGGTCACTGTCTGTGCGGAGTCTGCACGTTCTCCCCGTGTCTGCGTGGGTTTCCTCCGGGTGCTCCAGTTTCCTCCCACAGTCCAAAGATATGCAGGTTAGGTGGATTGGCCACGCTAATTTGCTCTTAGTGTCCAAAAAGGTTAGATGGGGTTACTGGGATAGGGTGGAGGTGTGGGCTTAGATAGGGTGATCTTTCCATGGGCCCGTGCAGACTCGATGGGCCGAATGGCCTCCTTCTACCCTGCAAATTCTATGAAATGCAAGTTGTTAGAGTCATAGGGCCATACAGCACAGAAAAGGCCATCCGGCCCATCGATACTGTGCCCGTCAAAAACAACCACCTAACCATTCTAATCCCATTTTCCTGCAGTTGGCCCATAGCCTCGTCTGCCCTGGGATCGCAAGTGCACATCTAAATACTTCTTAAGTGTTATAGAGTTATTGTTGCGTAGGTCATTTCTACACAGTGTTGTGTCCATGAGCTGCGTCAATGGGAATTTTTACGCTAATACATCTGAAAATGTGTTGTGCTTAAAAAAGTACAGAATAATGGCACCATCAAAGCAAAGATCTTTGAGGTTGCTTTTTTGAATACTGTTTGTGGCAATTGTGCTGTGGCAAGGCAGATTTAGGCATTAAAAGAAGAACCTTTAAATGTTCTGGATCTGTTGTTAATTGTTAGTCCAAGTGCTCACAGTTCTTGTCTTCATGTTATAAGATGGATATGGAGATGCATAAAAACCTCCGAAGAAAGATCTCCGAGCCAGAGTACAGGGAGAGAAACTGGAGAGAAATGGGCAGCACGGTAGCATAGTGGTTAGCACTGTGGCTTCACAGCGCCAGGGTCCCAGGTTCGATTCCCTGCTTGGGTCACTGTCTGCGGAGTCTGCACGTTCTCCCCGCGTCTGCGTGGGTGGGTTTCCTCCGGGCGCTCCGGTTTCCTCCCGCAGTCCAAAGACGTGCAGGTTAGGTGATTTGGTCACACAAAATTGCCCTTTGTGTCCAAAAAGGTTAGAAGGAGTTATTGGGTTGGGGGGATAGGGTGGAAGGGAGGGCTTAAGTGGGTCGGTGCAGACTCGAAGGACCGAATGGCCTCCTTCTGTACTGTATGTTCTATGCCTATGTCTAATTACACTGGTCTTCAAGAAAGCCGCTACAGGCTGAATGGCCTCTTTCTGTGCTCTAAGACGATTGGTTATCAGAAAAGGATGAACAAGCTGGATTTATATTCTCTCGTGACGATGAAGCTGACGGCTCCCCTGTAAGGATCTGTAAAATGATCAAAGTGTTTGAAAGTGCAATTGTGTAGAAGAGACATTGTCACTTGTACAGGAGATCAAAACAAGGTGTCATTAATATCAAATAATCATTAATAAATCCAGTGGGGAGTTTGGAAGAATCCTTTGCGCCTAGAGAATGGGTGAGAACGTGAAAGTCACTCCAGGGAGTGGTTGAGGCGAATGACGTGGACGCATTGAGGGAAAGCTAATAAGGGAGAAGGATAGAAGAATATGGTGATAGGGTGAGAGGGAGGGGGGTGGAAAGAGGCTTGTTTGGGATATAATTGACCAGCTGTGCAGAACTGCCTATTTCTGACCTATAACTCTGCAGTTTGATATCTGTATTGCACAACTTGGAACCCGCGGACAGACTAATAATAACAATGATAATAATAATCCTTATTGTTGTCACAAGCAGGCTTACATTAACACTGCAATGAAGTTACTGTGAAAAATCCCCTAGTCGCCACATTCCGGCGCCTGTTCGGGTACACAGAGGGAGAATTCAGAACGTCCAATTCACCTCACAGCACGTCTTTCGGGACTTGTGGGAGGAAACCGGAACGCCCGGAGGAAACCCACGCAGACACGGGGGGGGGGGGCGGGGAAGAGAGCGTGCAGACTCCGCACAGACTAGCCGGGAAATCGAACCTGGGACCCTGGCGCTGTGAAGCAACAGTGCTCACCCATGTACTACCGCGCCGCCTTCTTATGATAAACATCTGAGGGGAGGGGTGGGGGGTGAGCAATTGTGCGAAAGGCTTTTCTTTCTCCCCCTGCGACTCAACTCATTGACTCTTGCCAGTAACCGACTCCAAATTGATGCCTCTGCTGTATTTCATGCTGCGTCTTACACAATCGCATCTGCAGGTATGGAAATGGTTGGAGTGTGAGAATTTGGGCCATTGGCACGCAGCCAGGTTTGCTTTCAGGCCATGCCCTCATGTTTGCCCTTGGGGCTTTTCTGTGAGTTTAGCAGCTTGCAAAGGATATAAATGCAGTCGGGAACACCGTGAGCAGAGGTCCGTGCTGCTCCCAATTTAGGGGGAAGAAAACTCTGCAAAATCTTCTGCAAGAATTGCTCACATGTATTCTTTGGACAACATTGAGGATGGAGGCACCTGTGGATTGCCATCAATATTCCCTTCAGTGTCATGACAGCAATGTTTCTGGGCATGCTGTGATGTGACAGCGTGTCAGGTGTATAACAAATTGCAGGCTTGTCAAAATACTCCTCTTGCTGCAGCGACGTTGCTGGTGCGCATTGGGTTGGGTGGCCAATGTTTTGCTCATTCTCGTCTGAAACATTTTTCTCCAGACCTATCATTATCGGAGCTCCTGCCGACAGCATTTGTATCATCGAGCTGATACTCGAGAAACTACAACTGTACCTAGCAATTAGGGATTCAGCAAGCCAATTAGGTGGTGCGGTGCAGCGCCACTCCGATTAGAACAATCCCAGATTTGGGACTCGGAATTGTACACAGCGTTAACTGATTTCTGTCTGAGTGGCGTTAGCGCCACCTGAACTCAGCTTCCGCGGCTCTGGGCTAAAATAAATGGAAAAAAAAAACCCAACCACGTTTCCTCCCAACTACCTTCATAACCCCGGGTCCATGGGAAGTCACAAAATCAAGATTTGTTGCCACCACCCCCCACTCCCCACTCCAGATCCAGTGGGTCGAGGCGAGGAAATGTCACGGCTGCGATGTGCTCTTGCTAAATATGTATAACCTGGTGTCTGGACTCACCCATACATCAGAAATAAAAACAAACTTGCATTTGTATCGCACCTTTCACGACATCTCAGATAGCCATTGTTGTCTCCCAGAGGAAAGTAAGAGTTGGTTTGTGCACAGCAATATCCCACCACCAGCAGTCTGACTATAAGAACAGAAGACATAGGGCAGAATTAGGCCATTCGGCCCATTGAGTCTGCTCCGCCATTTAATCATGGCTGATATGTTTCTCATCCCGATTCTCCTGCTTTGCCCCCATAACCCCTGATCCCCTTATTAATCACGATGCTCTGTTTCAGTGATACTGCTTGAGGGGAAAATATTGGACCAGGTCACTGGGATGAACTCTATTTACTCTTCATCGAATCATAGAAACTTACAGCACAGAAACTCTGTCTGAAGTTGTTCTTTGAACTGCCATGTTTTTTTTTTGAAACACCATTGCCGGGATTCTCCTGCCTCGCCCTGGGTCGGAGAATTGCAGGGATAATTGTGCCACGTCGCCCCAATGCCGGCTTGCCGATTCTCCGGTGCCGATTCTCAGCCGCCCATGGGATCGCCGCCGCGCCGGTCGGGGGCCATTCAAAGCGACCCCCACGGCGATTCTCCGGGCCTCGATGGGCCGAGTGTCCGCCGAGTTCGGCTGAGTCCCGCCGGCGTGGGTCACGTGTGGTCCCACCCGGTTGGACCTCGGAGATCTGTCTGCGGGGGCAGCCTGGTGGGGGTGCTGGGGGGCTCCACCGTGGCCTGGCCCGCTATCAGGGCCTACCGATCGGCGGGAGGGTGGGTTCCGTGGGGGGTCTATGTTCCTCCACGCTGGGCCCCTGTAGCCATATTTCCCGGGGGCTGGCGTGGAGACAGGAACCCACGCGCATGTGCAATCTCGCGCCGGCCGTAGCGCGCATGCCTGAACTTGCGCCCGCCGTGGAATGCCGGCTTTCGGGCACTGGAGCTGCGGACACCACTCTGGCGCCATACTAGCCCCCTAGGAAGGGGATACCTGCCACTTGAGGCCCATTGACGCTGGAGTGACTCGCGCCAGCGTCAGAACTTGGCCGCGGAATTGGAGAACCCCGGTCCATACGTTCAGCATTTTCAGTATAGTGCCATGCAATCTTTTACATCCACCTCACAGGGAAGATGAGACCTTAGCTTAACCTCGCACCCAAAAGACAGCACCGCTGACAACACAGCACTGCCTCAGTACTGCATTAGGTTAGGGGTGGCACGGTGGCACAGTGGTTAGCATTGCTGCCTCACTGCGCCAGGGACCCGGGTTCCAGCTTCCGGTGACTGTGCGGAGTCTGCACGTTCTCCCCGTGTCTGCGTGGGTGTCCTCCATTTGCTCCGGTTTCCTCCCACAGTCCAAAGATGTGCGGCTTAGGTGGATTAGCCATGCTAAATTGGCCATTAATGTCCAGGAATGTGTGTGTAAGGTTATTTGGTTACAGGGATAGGGCGGGGTGGACAGGGGAGTGTAAATGGGAGAGTGCTCATTCAAAGAGATGGTGCAGACTGGATGGGCCAAACGGCCTCCTTCTGCACTGTAGGGATTCTATGATTCTATGGGAGTGAAAGCCTAGACTTCGCACTCAAGTGTCTGGAGTGTGTTACGGACAGAAAGTGGGGGGGGGGGGGGGTTTAATTTAAACAGCGTTAATTCCTCCTCCCACCATTCTGCAAACAGGTAGGTGTTTTGTTTTGTTTCTGTCTTTATAAGTGATGGCATATTTCCCACTCCCTCAGTTTTGGTGCAATCCAATTTTCTGTTAATAACCCCACAGCAAACTCAAAATATGATAAACTCAAAGGGTTAGTTTATTTGCACACATTCAAAATGTGGGCGAAGGGTTCTACATTCAAGCAGTGCAGAGAGGGAGAGAATAAAGAAGGGTTTATAGTGCAGGGACTACAGAGAAGATAAATACTGCATCATATGGGTTCCAGAGTCCAGGATCAAAGTCCAATGAGGTATTTCCTTATGGAGGTCAGCAGGTTGAAAACCAATGCTGTACAATTTACTTTTCTGGTAGTGTTGACTTCAAGTGATTAGATAGAAACACAGAGATGGATCAGTCTTGTAGGTGATGGTACAGAGTTCCCAGCAGAAACAGTGTAGATGGGTCCTATCTGGACCAGGGCTCCTAGTCTGTCATCTTGCTAGTCAAATTAAAAAAAGAACATAGTGAGACTTCACAGTTCAACCAGACAATATTATTGGTTCCACAAGCCAGAGGCCCATGTCACATGACTACCACCTCTCCAGACTGTCTTTGACAAAGGACATGGATCTCTTGTCCCTGTCCCTGAGATTGTTAAATGTCTCAACCAATAAAAATTGAAAGGAAGATTGAGGGGGTCCTCAGTATTAGCAGATGAGCAGGCTCCTGTTGGTCAGCCTTGGTTATAAAATGCAGATGGCCTTTGTATAGTTCTGTTTGAATTTGCCCTGTACAGCCCTCAGGGGGACATCATTAGTGGTTCTTCAGGGATAACGGTGTGTGAGTTTCCCTGATATTGTCAGGCAGCTCCTTTTTTTGAGGATCACAGACAGCCACAGATACAGCTGCTTTAGATCTTTGTCCAGTTTGAAATTTTGGGAAATAGCAATGAGCATATCTCTATGTATTTTATACATATAACAAAGATATAGTCTTAGTCTCCGACAAATGGAACTCAAATCAATGTATGTCTTACTCAAAGGAAATGCTACACAATGGCTATCGCCTGTGATTTATTCCTTTTGAAATCCTTAATACTTGGCTTGACGGTAGTGCGAGCTAATGATGATTTTGCCAATGAATCACGTTTCTGCCTTGGCCATGTTCAGCAATACAATTGTGTGTTACACTCCCACTGGCCCTTCAATTGAATCTGACTGCAATGTGGAGCTGGTAGGATCTTTATTTTATTGTTTTCAGGTATGTAAATCTAAGCTGTAAAATGTTTATATCTAAGCGAATATTGATACAGCCAGGTATAGAATCATCAAACTCACCCAACAAGCAAATACCTTTGTGAGGCAAAGATGTTTAAATCTTCATGACAGTATCAAATAAAAACTAAATTTTTGCTAATCTCTCCGTCAACACTCACAGATGATGAATTTGATAGATATTCCTTCAGTTGAGTAACATTCGGAAAATTAGCACCAGCTTCCTTTACAACCTGTACCACAGAGAAGAGCACGGGTACGCCATGGGTACGCAGTCACCTGCAAGTTCCTCACTGTCCTGACTTGGGCATCTACCACTTTTCCTCTATCCTTGCTGGGTCATTACCTTGAAATTCCTTGCCTAACAGCACTGTGGGTGCACCATCAACACAATTATTGCAGCAGTTCAAGGAGAAGGCCCATTGGGCAGCACGGTAGCATTGTCGATAGCACAATGGCTTCACAGCTCCAGGGTCCCAGGTTCAATTCCGGCTTGAGTCACTGTCTGTGCGGAGTCTGCACATCCTCCCCGTGTGTGCGTGGGTTTCCTCCGGGTGCTCCGGTTTCCTCCCACAGTCCAAAGGTGTACAGGTTAGGTGGATTGGCCATGATAAATTGCCCTTAGTGTCCAAAATCTCCCTTAGTGTTGGGTGGGGTTACTGGGTTATTGGGATAGGGGAAGGTGTTGACCTTGGGTAGGGTGCTCTTTCCAAGAGCCGGTGCAGACTCGATGGGCCGAATGGCCTCCTTCTGCACTGTAAATTCTATGATTTATGATAACATTGTCAGGGCAACTACTGATGGGAAAGAAATGTGGCCTTGTCAGCTTTGTACGTAACCTGAGGTTGATTTATGTGTTATATTGTATGTGTTATGATATAATATTGGTTTGATATCTTGAACCATGCAGCACCCCTCAGTTCTGCACTGGAATGTCAGCCTAGACTTGTGTGCTCAATCCCTGGAGTCCCAGGTTCGATTCCCGGCTGGGTCACTGTCTGTGCGGAGTCTGCACGTCCTCCCCGTGTGTGCGTGGGTTTCCTCCGGGTGCTCCGGTTTCCTCCCACAGTCCAAAGATGTGCGGGTTAGGTGGATTGGCCATGCTAAATTGCCCGTAGTGTCCTAAAAAAGTAAGGTTAAGGGGGGGTTGTTGGGTTACGGGTATAGGGTGGATACGTGGGTTTGAGTAGAGTGATCATTGCTCGGCACAACATCGAGGGCCGAAGGGCCTGTTCTGTGCTGTACTGTTCTATGTTCTATGTTCAATGTACTGTATTGAAGGGGAGCAGAGGGATTCTCCCTGGTGTTCCGGCCAATACTTATCCCTCAATAAACATCACACAAACAGATGGTCACAATGCTGATTGTGGAGCTTGCTGTGGGCAAATTGGCTTCTGCATATCCCATAATACAACAGTGACTACACTCCAAAAATACTTTGGCTGTAAAGGGCTCTATGTCCAGTGCTTGTGAAAAGGCCCATGTAAATGCAAGTCTTTCTTTTTAATGGTGTGCACTCTCCCATCGCTCCAATGGATCTCCTTCTGCAGAAAACAAATCCAGGTCTTATTGTACATGGGCTAACATTAGGAACTGGAGAAGACCGTCCAGTCTCTCAGCTTTGTTGCTCAACTCCACTCCATTTACCCACCTGACCTCCACATTCCTCAATACCTAGACCTACAAAAATCAGTCAACCTCAGGCTGAAAAGCTCCAAATGACTCTCAGCACCCACAGCCTTTTAAGCGAAGAGTGCTCCAAATCTCCACAACCCTTTGTGTGAAGTGAAAAAGCACCGATTCTAGACTAGTTAACAATCAGGAAGAGGTGAATTGATATTGCATGCCGGCATTGTTAATGGTTCATTGTTAATGGCAGCAACAGTTGTGGGACTGCGGTGCAGACTTTAATACTTAATGTTTTGTAAACCAAGCTTTGCTATTCTTCTCTACATTTGCTCCCCACGTCAACGTTTATTTTGAGATCCTTCAGGGCAAATCGTGATGCAACGGGGAGCTCCAACCCAGCCCACCCAGGGTGATATTCAATCCGTTTGTTATGTGAATGAATGTACTTCGTTGGTTAAAAGTCTTTCAAAAATCCTTGCCTTTTCTCTTTATTAGAAAGCCCATTATTTGTGTATTTGTTTCCCGGAACTAAGCATCTCGGTGCTATCGTACAAAAGAACTCCCAACTCCCTCAGCAAACATAACCAAAGCACCCAAGCAAACTACAATCCAAACACGTTCAGGCGGCAATGTGCTGTGTATTAAATCACAATGGGGTCGACAGTCAGTGGGATCGTGATTGTGATGGTTACTCAGGCGCTGACCCCAATGGAGTTTGCAGGGCCAGTGGGAGGGCATGGGTCAGGCAGCCACAAGAATCACTTGGATATGCCGCCAGTGCCCATCTGCCTGAAACATGGTGGGGCAACAGCGGGGCGCGAATTGAATTGTCTCTCTCTTCCTCGTCTGACCCAAGTCATATTCACCATGACCCACGGGCCCAGTCTGTTTCCCTGGTCTGGCCCCACATTCAAGCTTCTGGAGACAGCTACCCCTCAACTCGCCTGCCATGCCAACCTCCACTGGCACTCTAAGATCCGAGAGAGCCTAAGGAGATCAGGTCCTTGGCGGAGGAGCCTTGGCCACAATCTTGCTTTCCCTTCCCTCCGAAGAGCTAAATGGAAACGTCCGCCCCATGCAAAAATCCCCTAGAAACAGTGAAATATTGGAAGCAGAGGATGCCATTCTGCCCTTCAAACAAACCTGTTCTGCCATTGAATTTGCCATCTTCAGTCAGAATTGCTGAGTGGATGATCCATCTCAGCCTTAATGCTGAGGTTCCCCTCTAATAAAGGCGATCAGTCATCAACTCTTTCGATTTACTCCACTTTATATCATTATTTGGCTGAGGGCACTGGGCTTAGCAAAGGCAATGAGCCCCTGATAAAACTCTGGTTGCAGTGTTGAAGACTTATACTCTACAATGAACCATGGACTTCAATTTGGGTTCCGCCAGGTCACTCAGCCCCATTCCTCATCACTGCCGTGGTACAAATATGGTCAAAATAGCAGAACTCAAGAGGTGAGGTCAGAGTGACTGACCTTGACATCAAGGCAGTACTTGACCCAGTATGTCATCAAAGATCCTTCGCACAATTTAAAAAAAAAAAATAAATTTAGATTACCCAATTATTTTTTCCAATTAAGGGGCAATTTAGCGTGGCCAATCCACCTACTCTGCACATTTTTGGGTTGTGGGGGTGAAACCCACGCAGACACGGGGAGAATGTGCAAACTCCACACGGACAGTGACCCAGAGCCGGGATCGAACCTGGGACCTCAGCGCCGTGAGGCGGTTGTGCTAACCACTAGGCCACCGTGCTCCAGATCCTTGGCACAATTGGAGTCAATGGGAATCAGGGGAAAAGCTCTCCACTGGTTGGAGTCATACCTGGCACAAAGGAAGTTGGCTCTGGCTGTTGGAGGTCAGTCATCTCAGTCCCGAGACATCACTGCAGGATTTCCTCAGGGGAGTGTCCTAGGTCCAACCATCATCAGTTGCTTCATCAATTATCTTCCTTCCAAAATAAGGCCGGATGTGAGGATGTTTGCTGATGATTGCACAATGCTCTGAACCATTTGTGACTCTTCAGATACTGAAGCCGTCTATGTCCAAATGCAGCTAGACCTGGACAACATTTATAGATTGGGCTAAAAAGTGGCAAGTAACGTTTTCGCCACACAGATATCAGGCAAGGACCATCTCCCTCAAGCGAGAATTGTAACTATCCGCCCTTGACTTTCAATGGCATTACCATTGTTGAATCCCCTATCATCAACATCCTGGAGGTTACAATTGACCAGAAGTTTAACTGGACTAGCCATTTAACTATGGCTACAAGAGCAGGTCAGACGCTGGGAATTTCACAGTAAGTAAGTCACCTTCTGACTCCCCAAAGCCTGTCCACCATCTGTAAGGCACAAGTCAAGAGCGTGATGTGATTACTCTGCCCTTATCTGGATGAGTACATTTCCAATAGCACACAAGAAGATTGGCACCATCCAGCACACTGCCAAAGCGGCCCACTTGGCTGGCACCCCATCCACCACCTTAAACATTCACCAACTCCATCACCAACGTACGGTGGCAGCAGTGTGTCCCAGGCTGCTGCGGGAGGCGGGGGAGGAGATTGCAGGGGCTCTGACCCAAATTTTTAATTCCTCTCTGGCCTCGGGGGAGGTGCCAGAAGGCTGGAGAACAGCTAATGTGGCTCCACTGTTTAAGAAAGTTTATAGAGATAAGCCAGGGAACTACAGACCAGAGACTCTCAAGTCAGTGGTACGGAAACTATTGGAGAAAATCCTGAAGGAGCGAATCTATCTCCACTTGGAGAGGCACGTTTGATCAGGAATAGTCAGCATGGCTTTGCCAGAGGGAGGCCATTCCTGACAAATTTGATTGAGTTTTTCGAACATGTGACCAGGTGGGTAGATGAGGGTAGTGTAGTTGATGTAGTTTACGTGGATTTCAGCAAAGCCTTTGACAAAGTCCCACATGGGAGACTTATAAAGAAGGCAAATGCACATGGGATAGAGGGTAACTTGATACGGTGGATTCAAAATTGGCTTAGCTGCAGGGGAAGAATAATAATCTTTATTGTCACAAGTCGGCTTACATTAACACTGCAATGAAGTTACTGTGGAAATCCCCTAGTCGCCACATTCCGGTGCCTGTTCGGGTACACAGAGGGAGAATTCAGAATGTCCAAATTACCTAATTGCACATCTTTCAGGTCTTTTGGGAGGAAACCGGAGCACCCGGAGGAAACCCACGGGGACACGGGGAGAACGTGCAGACTCCGCACAGACAGTGACCCAAGCCGGAAATCGAACCCGGGACCCTGGAGCTGTGAAGCCATAGTGCTAATCACTGTGATGACAGACTGCTGCTTTAGTGACTGGAAGTCAGTGTCCAGTGGCCTTCCTCAGGGATCTGTGCTGGGCCCCCTATTATTTGTAATTTATGTAACAGACATAGATGACTATGTGTGGGGGAGGATCAGTAGGTTTGCCGATGACACAAAGATTGGCCGGGTGGTTAAAAGTGAGGTTGAGTGTCTTGGGTTATAGGAGGATGTAGACAGGATGGTCAGATGGGCAGGAACGTGGCAGATGGAATTAACCCTGAAATTGTGAGGAGATACACTTTAGAAGGAGTAATGTGACAAGGAAGTATTCAATGAATGGCCTGCCACTGGGAGGTTCTGAGGAACAAAGGGACCTTGGAGTGTTTGTCCATAGATCTCTGAAGGCAGAAGGGCAGGTGAATGGAGTGGTTCAAAAGGCATATGGGACTCTTACCGTTATCAATTGAGGCATAGATTACAAAAGCAGGAAGGTCATGCTGGAGCTGTACAGAACTTTGGTGAGGCCACAGCTGGAGCACTGTGTGCAGTTCTGGTCGCCACATTATAGGAAGGATGTGATTGCACTGGAGGGGGTGCAGAGGTGATACACCAGGATGTTGTCTGGGATGGAACATTTTAGTTGTGAAGGGAGGTTGGATAGGCTTGGGTTGTTTTCGCTGGAGCAGAGAAGACTGAGGGACGGCCTGATCGAGGTCTACAAGTGTTATGGGCCCAGGTTTAGGGAACCCCAAAGTGTATCATGGAGTTCACCTGACCCACAACTTTTAATAGATTGTGGTATGGGGAAACTCACGGGTCTACCTTACAGGTGTGATGCACCAGAGATCCACAGTCCTTTTAAATTAAAACAATGTTTATTTATGAAACCAGTTAACACTTTATAAACCCACAGTAAACATCTTAACAACTATCAACACCAATCCTCTCCACAGATACAATATTCTATAAGTAACCCTTAATCTTTCCTTGCTACATCCATAAGACAAAAGACCCCTTTTAACACAGAGATCAGGTTTAAATTCACTACTGAGAGCAGTCAGCACTTTGAAATCACCCAATTTTGCAGAGAGAGATCCTTATACAGCTCCTTGCTTTGCCTGCAGCTATTCAGCTCTGAAAAAGAAACTAAAACACACCCTGTAGCAAACAGCCTAAAATGAAAGTAAGGCAGACAGACAGCCCAGCTCTACCCACACTCTGACATCACTTATAAACACCCATTTCTTAAAGGTACATCCACTACAGCTATTTTTATAAACAGCCATTTCTTAAAGGTACATCCACTACAGCTATTTTTATAAACAGCCATTTCTTAAAGGTACATCCACTACAGCTATTTTTATAAACACCCATTTCTTAAACACCCATTTCATAAAGGTACTCTCACATGACACAAGATTTTGAGGGGCATGGGCACGGTGGATAGGGAACAGCTGTTCGCCCTTAGTTGAAGGGACACAAGTTCAAGGTGAGGGGTAGGATGGTCTGTAATGCACTGCCTGGGGAGTGGGGGGGGGGGGGGGGGGGAGGTGGGGTGGTGGTAGAGGCGGATTGCCTCACATCCTTTAAATAGTATCTGATGAGCACTTGGCACATCTTAACATTCAAGGCTTTGGGCCAAGTGCTGGCAAATGAGACAGGTAGACAGGTCAGGTTTTTTCATGTGTCCGTACAGACTTGATGGGCCGAAGTGCCTCTTCTGTGCTGTATTATTCTGTCATCTCAAAGATGCACTGCAGTAACTTACTAAGTGATGGTAGCTTCCAAACCTGTGACCTGCAGCACAAAGGACCAGCTCAGCAGATACATGGAACCCCGCCATCTGCAAGTCCCCCTCCAAGTTGTACACCAGCCTGACTTGGAAATACATCGCTCCTCCTTCACTGTCGCTGGGTCAAAATCTTGGCACTCCCTCCGTAACTGACTCCCTCCCTCCGTAGTATGGGTGTACCTACACCAGATGGGCTGCAGAGATTCAAGAAGACAGCTCACCACCACCTTCCCAAGGGCAGCTAGGGATGGGCGATAAATAATGGTCTAAGCCAGCGATGCTCCCACATCATGAATTAATTTTAAAAAATCACGGACAATCTGCACCTTGACACCGTTTACCTGCTTTAGCTTCGTATCCCTCACTAAATAAAATTGTGGACTTCTGCCACCATTGTGAGGGAAAGATGTTTCCTGACTTCCCTCCTCAATTACCGAACTCTATTTGTGAGATCATGTGCTCTCATTTCCACCAATGGAATAGCTTCTCAGCGTGTCCCTTACTTAACGTTTTAAATCACACCTCCATCTCCGATCCCGAATGGAGCACAAGACACATTTGTACAACCTGTCCTCATCGTCGAATCCTGAAGGCCTGGCCTCATTCTGCTGAGTCTACACTGAACCTCCGACAAGGCCGATCTCTCCTGCTTCAGGGGCTGTGCTCAGAGCTGTACACAGTGCTCCTGAGGGGGCCTGGCCAAGACTCTGTACAACTGATCATCGCTTCCTTCGTGTTTTCCAGACATCGCGAGGTAAAGGTGGTGGGGGTGGGGATTGGGTGGTTTAGCTCCCATTCTGGAAAAGGGAGGGGTTGTGATGGAAAATTCTCGGAACCCCTAGAATCTTGTCCCCCATTCCCTGTACATTCAGCACCATTAGACACGCCCGTATGTCACAGTGACATAAACAAGCTACTTCTTGCTTTGCTAGCAACTCATTAAGGAGAATGTTTGCATTTTGTGGAAATATTGTTTATTTTAAAAGGGTTTTAAGGGACTACTAAAGATTTTATGTATTTGTTGACTTAGTTTTTATTCAGCGTGCACTTGAGACTGTTACGAAACCTGCTGGGCCTCACAAAGGGAGAGTACTGACTGCCCACGGCAAATTAAACAGCACCGACTGGAACTGACCAAGAAAGCTGAGAAAATGGAGCCTGTGGTGTGTTGTTCGTTCAGCTCAATCCGTCCATGATTAATGGGTTTACAGCCACAGGATGACAGATCCTCACCCAGAGTCTCTCACTCACTGTGGCCATTGCCTAGTTTTAAACCAGGAAGTCCATTTTTGTTTGATTGTACTAAACTCGCTACCCCTCCACAGCTCAAACCTCTCCTTCAGCTCGTCCTACCCCACAATCTTCCCCTCCGAGAACATGTCCTTCACCCACTCCAGCCCCACCTCCCTTCACTTCCCATACATCCCATCCGACTTTTAAACCTGCTGTTCCCACACAGTGGTGCCAACACCAACATTTTATCCAACTTGAAATGCCTCCTCAACTGATTCCATATCCTGACCGTCGACTGCACCACTGGGCTCCCCGTATACTCCCCGGGGCGGTCACCAAGGCCCTCAGACTGGACCTCCTGCAGGGCTCCCCTTCCAAACTTGATCCCCCCCCCCCCTCCCACCAACGCCTTACTGTCAATCCCCCTTTCTGTCTCTACCTCTACAATAGAGCCCTCTTCACCCTCGGTACCTTCCCCGTCCATATAAACCCCGAGATCAGAGCCTCCACCATCAAGATAAAGGCCTGAGGGAGAAAAATTGGGAGGGTCTGAAAGACAAACAGGAACCTTGGCAGCACATTCACCTTTACCACCTGCGCCCTCCCTGCCGACATTAGGTGTAAGGTACCTCACCTCTTGACATCCTCCTTGACCTCCTCTACTAACGCTGCCCAGTTCCACCTGTGCGTCGTGGCTCACTCATGCATCACCTGAATCCGCAAATACCTAAACTGCTCTCTTGCCACCTTAAATGATAGCCCCCGCCCAAATTGCCCCCCCACCCCCCGCCCCGCCACATTAATCGGAAACACCTCGCTCTCCCTTACATAAAGATGTAGGAAATGAGGAGGCCATTCGGCCCTTCGAGTCTGCTCTGCTATTCATTATGATCATGGATGATCATCAGGTTCAGATCCCGTCTTCCCCCATACCCCTTGATATCTTTAGCTCTAAGAGATATACCTAATTCCTTTTTGAAATTACACATTTTGTCCTCGACTACTTTCTGTGGTAGTGAATTCCACAGATTCACCATCCTCTGGGTGAAGAAATTTCTCCTCACCTCAGTCCTAAAAGGTTTGTCCCTTATCCTCAAATTCTGACCCCCTAATTCTGGACTCCCCCACCATCGGGAACATTCTTTCTGAATCTACCCTGTCTAATCCTGTTTTGTAAATTTCTATGAGATCCTCTCTCATTCTCCTAAACTCCAATGAATATAATCCCAACTGATTTAGTCTCCCCTCATATGACAGTCCCGCCATCCCAGGAATCAGCCTGCTAAACCTTCGCTTCACTCCCTCCATAGCAAGAACATCCTTCCTTAGATAAAGACATCAAAACTGCACAATACTCCAGGTGTGGCCTCACCAATGCCCGATACAATCGTAGTCAAACATCCCTATTCTGTACCATTTGCCTTCGTTACCGCCTGCTGTACCTGCACGTTTAAGTTAAGTGACTGATGCACGAGGACACCAAGGTCTCGCTGAGTATTTCATAGAATTTACAGTGCAGAAGGAGGCCATTCGGTCCATCGAGTCTGCACCAGCTCTTGGAAAGAGCACCCTACCCAAGGTCAACACCTCCACCCTATCCCAAAAACCCAGCAACCCCACCCAACACAAAGGACACTAAGGGCAATTTATCATGGCCAATCTACCTTACCTACACATCTTTGTCGCCCCCCTCGTTCTTCTCAGCTCTAGAGCGTACAGGGGTAGGAGGGTATAACCTGGGTAACAGGGTGAGGGGTGTCAGCTGGATAATGAAAAAAAAAATGAAATGAAAATCGCTTATTGTCACGAGTAGGCTTCAATGAAGTTACTGTGAAAAGCCCCTAGTCGCCACATTCCGGCGCCTGTTCGGGGAGGCTGGTACGGGAATCGAACTGTACTGCTGGCCTGCTTGGTCTGCTTTAAAAGCCAACGATTTAGCCCAGTGAGCTAAACCAGCCCCTGGTTTAATGAGGCAGGGGGAACACCTGACTAACGGATTGGGTGTATCACCTGGGCAATGGGATGGGGGTGTCACCTGTGTAACAGGGGTGGGGCGTGTCACCTGGGTAACAGGGGTGGGGAGTATCACCTGGGTAACAGGGGTGGGGCGTGTCACCTAGGTAACAGGGGTGGGGCGTGTCACCTGGGTAACAGGGGTGGGGCGTGTCACCTGGGTAACGGGGTGGGGTGTGTCACCTGGGTAACGGGGTGGGGTGTGTCACCTGGGTAACGGGGTGGGATGTGTCACCTGGGTAACGGGGTGGGGTGTGTCACCTGAGTAACAGGGGTGGGGTGTGTCACCTGGGTAACAGGGGTGGGGCGTGTCACCTGGGTAACAGGGGTGGGGTGTGTCACCTGGGTAACAGGGGTGGGAGGGGTGTCACCTAGGTAACGGGATGGGAGTGTCTGTCACTTGGGTAACGGTGGTGGGAGGAATGTCGCCTAGGTAACGGGATGGGGTTATCACTTGGGTGGGAGTGGTGAGACCTGGATAAAAACGTACATGAGCTCTTTGCTCCTTTCCTATCCCTGAACATAGATTCTCTCCACACCTGCCTTGAAGGTGCAGCAATATAAACTGCACGCTGATGGATATCCGAAGGGTTTTTGCACACACATTTCTTGTGATAAGAGCTGGGAGCAGATCAGGGGGAAAAATTGCCTTTGTGCAAACCTGGCAATGCTGATTCCTTCAGCTGTAGTTTCAGATGTGGACGGGGAATCAGATCATTTCTGTAAAGGACGGCTAATTTTACAATTCCAGTTCCACACTCAGATGTCAAGTCAAAAATCTGCCCCTGGGTATTAAAGGAGAGCCCGGCATTAAACTGGAGTTTACAAGTTGGATCTGCATTACAAATTGAATCGAGTTGAAGAGGGTCACTGGACCTGTTCCAGCTAATCTATCCAGACATATCTCATCCCTATCAGCTTCTCCGTATGGGTTTCCCAGCAGACAGACAGATTCATGCTCCAATTGCTCCTTCCGTGAATAAATCCCTGACACCTCTCTTTGGCGCCGCTGTGTTCTGTGTTTGCAACTTTCCTGTCATTTTGCTCCATGCTTAACATGCTATCTTGTATATTTTGCAACAGCGAAGTTAAATAGAACCAGTCCTTGGCCATGTTCCATCTGGAGACTGCCACGAGCCTCTCGAGGCCTGACCACTTTTGGATGTAACGTGTTGTCACTCGGTGCTTTCTGTATTAACTGGGTAGCTGAACAAGTCATTGAAGGGGCTGGAGTAAATTGTTAATATGGCCATTTCCCAGCTGAAGGTTGTGATAATAGGTAGACTACCGTCTGTACATAATATGAGTAGTTCATCATCACTGTATGATCTGTGATGCGCTTGTGTATCTGTTTGACTGTTGTAGTTCTACCATCTGACCAGCAATTGGGGCGAATACGGAGTCTCAGAACCTGGGATAAACCATGTGTTGCTTCAGAAGGTGTTTGTCAGGAGTTGATAGCAGTCGCAGTTTCAGGTAGCTCTGTTGTATCTTAGTGTAAGTTAGTGATAGACGTTTATTCCCAACTGTATTCATCTGAGAAGTTTTAGTTATTCGTTAATGTTGTGTTAGTAATGAAGTGTTGGCTAGTGTAGACTTGAGAGCTGGACAGACACTTCCAACACTGATGAAGGTTCAACTCAATTTTATTAACTAACTTCTGACTAACTAACACACGATGACTGTGGGTCTAATTGATGCTAACTTAAACTAGAGACCTAAGCCTTGTCCGAGCCAGTTGATTCTCTCAGCATGTGGTGTGAGTCTGTGCTGGGCTGGATGAGTTCCTGTTACACTGAGAGGCAGCACCCGGAATGAGCGGGAACCGTGGTGCCCCCTGCCTTTATAGTGTGTGTATCCTAACTGGTGATTGGCTGCGGTGTTTGTACATGTTGATTGGTCCCTGTGTGTGTCCATCAGTGTGTGTCTGCACCATGATATACTGGTGTATATTATGACAAGTAATAAATAGCTTTCTTTATGAAACAAAGTCTAATGGGCGAAATTCTCCGCCCCCCACGACGGGTGGGAGAATAGCGGGAGGGCCTTCCCGACATTTTTGCCGCCCTCCCGCTATTCTCCCCCCCCCCCCCCCCGCCGAAGTCCCGACCCGAATCGCTGCCGCCGTTTTTTTACGGCCGGCAGCGATTCTCAGCTGTTAGATGGGCCGAAGTCCCAGCCCTTTACGCCGTTTTTACGAACGGCAAACACACCTGGTCTTGCCGTTCGTAAAAACGGCGTGACTAACTCGCTATTAATAACCATGGCACCGATTGGCACGGCCGTACCACGGCCGTGCCAAGGGTGCCATGGGCCCGCGATCGGTGGGCACCGATCGCGGGCAGCGGGCCCGATGCCCGCGCACTACTTGTCCTTCCGCCGCCCCGCAGTATCCATTCGCGGGGCGGCTGAGGGGCAACCCGGCCCGCGCATGCGCGGGTTTCGCGCAAAAACGCGATGACGTCACCCACGCATGCGCGGGTTGGAGTCTTCCAAACTGCGCATGCGCGGCTGACGTCATATGACGCGTCAGCCGGCGCTAACTCCGGCAAGCGGGCTTAACGATTTTCGTTAAGCCCGTCTTGCCGGAGCCTACGGCGTCGGGCTGCTAGCCCCGACCGGGGACCAGAATCGGTCCCCGGTCGGGAAGGGGCGCGCTGCCGTAAAACCCGCCCGGGTTTTACGCCAGCTTTACGATTTCTCCCGTTTTGGGAGAATCGCGCCCAATGTTCTTTGTTGACATCAGCCCAATCAAAGGACATTACAAAGGTTATAGCAGGGGTGGGCAAACTACGGCCCGCGGGCCGCATGCGGCCTGCCAAAGGTATTTCTGCGGCCCACCAAGTCATTAAAAAAAAAAATATATATTTTTTTTAAAAAAATAAAAAAAAAATATAATTTTTTTTTAAGGTTAATGGGGGGGGGGGGGGGGGCTGTTGGGTTACTTACTGGTATAGGGTGGATACGTTGACTTGAGTAGGGTGATCATTGCTCGGCACAACGTCGAGGGCCGAAGGGCCTGTTCTGTGCTGTACTGTTCTATGTTCTATATGAGGCGCCCAGAATCATAACCGGGTGAAGTAATTATTTTACTTAATATACTATGCGGCCCTTTGTGAATTGTGAATTTCTGAATGTGGCCCTTGCACGGAAAAGTTTGCCCACCCCTGGGTTATAGCAATCCTTATCCATAATGTTTCTTGGCTGTAAAGCCTGCTGACAATGAATGGGCTCCATTGAACTTTCTGCTAATACCTACAAGACCAGGCACTAAATTTAGTTTCGTCTGAGTCTATTGGCGAAATTCTCCGCCTCGCAATGCTGCAAATGGGGACCGCAATCGGGCGGCGAATTGGGCGTCCGTCCAAAATTGAGGTCCGGGCCTGGGGGCGAATTGAGCGCCTCGTTGGTGGCGATAACGAGGGTCCCGCCCCTGCCAGTGGGGACGTGCAGAACAGGCATTTGCATTAATTTAAATGTGATTAGTGGGTTTGGCCCACGATGCTCTGGGCCTCCACCCCTCTCACAGCGGAGGTCACGTGGGAGTGGGTTAGTACAGGCATTTACAAATGGGGACTGGGTGCCATGGCTTTTGAGGGAGAAGGTGAGCAAAGTTTGAAACAACGTTTGCTGGAGGGTGGCTGCCAGGGCTGGGGGGGAATAATGGGGAGCGACTTGGTGACCCCTCCGAGGATTCGGAGTGCCTCCCTTGGGATTGGGGTGGCCTGGCTCAGACCACCATTGCTGCAGTATCTGTTTTAAACACGCCCAGTTGGTTCCAAGCCCCTGGCTGCTCACTCTGCTGACTGCTCGCTGTGTCCTGTAAATGTTCGCACAGCCCCTGGGCATTTGGGAGCCCACCCTGGACACTCCTCAGACCCCGGCTGAGCCATCACCGGGATGGGCGTGGCCAAGCTCAATCAGTTGCCCACCAGGTGCTGCCACTCCTCAGTTCCCTCATCAGAAGCTCAGCCCCACTGCAGGGGAAGCAGGGGAATAGCAGAGCTCACCCCAAACAGAGCACACTCCCACCTTGACCTTTGGCACCCTCCCTGACACACTGACCCTCTCAGCGCAGAGGCCTCACCAGTCACACTATCAGCTATCCCACCCCGCAGGACCACCAGCTGTCTCCAAGCCCTGCCTGCCCACCGCGCCCCTGCTCCCATCCACCCTGCCCCCGGACAGGCTGTAACAACCTGTGTGTCACACCCAGGACCCACATCACACTGCAGCTACGCTCCCAGCAGACACACACTTCCCTGCCTCACCCCCATCTGTACGACCTGCCCACACACACACGCCTCTAAACATGGAGGCGATGGGTGGCACATGGTGACCCTCCCCACTGCTGGCGGGATAACACACAGCCCACCCAATGAGGAGACCCACAGTAGACCCCATGAGGGAGATGGAGAAGGGCCACAGAGTCTATCTCTGACATGGGTTGTGGCAGTCACTAGTGCCCTGTTGACGGGGATGAGTGTGGAGGATATGGGCTCCCCCATCAGCGGCCAGTTGGTGTTGTGCACACTCACTGGGAAGCGTGCACACACGTGCATGATGGTGAGGTGGTGGTCGTGCACAAGTTGGACGTTCAGGGAGCGGCGTTTCCTGTTAGTGAAGGGCACTCCCGGACCACCAGGTGCGTGCAAGGCGATATGCATGCCATCTATTACCCCCTGGGCCTGGGCATCCCGACAATAACAGAGAATCCTGCTGTGCTGGCATCTTGATGGGCCTGGTCCAGGTCAAAGTTCATGTAGTTGGCTGCCCAGGCAAACGGGATGTTGGTTGGGATTTGCCGGACAGGACCCCGCTCGAGCCCCGGAATGATTCTGATGTGTCGACGTTCAGGGCTGCAGGGACCTTGACGGCCACCGGGAGCGGTTATCCTCCTCCTCCACGTGGTGCCAAGTCCGCAAGGACATGGCACGGGTGCCGCACCGTCTCCTGTTGAGGTGGAGCCTCCTGCGGCACTTGTCCTTCATCTGTTTGAAGGGCCAGCGAGGCCTGGACACCTTGGGCCGCCGCTTTCTGGGTCCCTCCCCGGCCTGGGTCCTCAGGATGTAGAGCGGGGCCCGGTACATGGGCCGCTGCCTCGAACGTCTGCTGATGCTGCTGCCGCCTTCTCCGGCGTCTGGCCGCCAGACCTGCCAACCGAAAGGTGGCACTTCCGCAGAGTCCAAGGTATCACCCGTAGTGTGATATCTGTCAGGGACAGGAGAGGGTGTGAGACAGGCAAACAGTTATGTCTTCCACCCCGTTACCCTCGAAATCGCCAAGCCTCTCCCACCCCTACATTCACCGCTGTCTCGCAGGGTGCCAACAAACACGCTCTGCTCTGGCTGCAGCACTGGCCCCTGGGCACGGGACTCCAGACCCTGTACCCGGGAAACGTGACCTGGAGCGGGCACTGGCCGCCTCCCTCTGACCACACTCCCACCCTCTGGTCGTGGGGATGTTCCCAGTGCTGAGGCCCAGCTCTTGGCTGTTGGCTGCCGCCTCTGTGGTGTTGCTGCCTCCGGATTTCAGGCCTCACTGCCCGATTGGGATGCTAGAGGCAACAACATGGCGAGTCTACCCACGGGGATCCATTTGGGAACCCAGTCGCAGCAGGCCACGGCTGAGAAGGGGGGCGGCATTGCCCAGGCGCTGGCCATCCTGGCACAGACACAGAGAGAGGTGGCACAGACCCTCAGGGTGGTGGCACAGTCACAGTGTGATGTGGCACAGTCCCAGACGGAGATGGTCCGCTCCCTGTGCTCCATGGCCGTGAACATGCAGACCCTTGTCGAGACCAGAGCGGGCCTCCAGGACTGCCAGGTGGCAGGGGGTGCCTCAGGGGATGGCTCCACTCGCACCCCCGTCCAATGGGCTAACCCGGAGGCCATTGGGTACCCCGAGGGAGGAGGAGGTGATGGAGCCCGAGCCGGTCACTCCCGCATGGGAGGTTCCGGACTCCCCCCTTCCTGTCCCTGGTGCATCTGGCGGGCAGCGGGCAGAACAGGGTGGTACCACGCCACCCGGGACGCCCGAGCAGCAGCCGGGCTCATCCAGGACCGGTCGCCCCAGGAGACGCGCGCCAACAGGGATCCATGTCGCACGGCTGGAGTCACAGCACTCCGCCTCCACTCCTTCTGTACCATCTGGGGAACCACCTAGCCATAGTGGTCGGGTCCGTGAGGCCAGAAAACTAGACACCAGCTAATCTGGCATGGGTGCAGGGCACAGTTGAGTTATGGACCTAAGGCACAGACTGTGTATATATTTCCTCACAATAAACACCTGTAACCACCATTATAAACTACCTCAGCGCTCTGTATGCTGTGTGTGTGGGGGTGGGCTGGTCAGAGAAGGCCCCGTGGGTGGACCAGGTGTGTATAATGGAGGAGGTATGCATGCGGGCGATTTGGTGGTGTGGGAGGTGAGTGGGTGTGGGTCTGGGATGTGGTGTCAGTGCCCCTGGCCAGCAACCCCCCCTCCCCCCTCCTAGTCAGTGAACCACGTCGCGTTAAGAGCGTCCCGTGCACGCTGGCCCTGGCTACGGCGTTGTGCGGCCTCCCGTGCCTGCCTGGGCCCCATGTCCCGCTCATCGTCCTCCTCTCCCACAACCACCTCGTCGGTCGAGGCCTGCCCTTCCTCCTCATCCTCCTCCTCCAGCACGTTGCCCCTCTGCTGTGCGACGTTGTGGAGGATGCAGCAGACCGCCACGATGTGGGCAACTCTCTCAGCCTCGGACTGGAGGGCCCCTTCCAGAGCGGTCCAGGCACCTGAAGCCCATCTTCAGGAGGCCGATGCACCGCTCAGTCACACCCTGGTGACTGTCTGGGCGTCTCCGCAGGTCTCTGCGTTAGTCTGTGGCCTCCGGGTACGTGCCATCAGCCACGGCCGCAGC
Source organism: Scyliorhinus canicula (assembly GCF_902713615.1). Classification (NCBI taxonomy): domain Eukaryota; kingdom Metazoa; phylum Chordata; class Chondrichthyes; order Carcharhiniformes; family Scyliorhinidae; genus Scyliorhinus; species Scyliorhinus canicula. The sequence continues at coordinate 12,154,421 of NC_052146.1, forward strand.
GGGTAACCCCTGTCGCCCAGCAGCCAACTCCGCAGCCGGGGGTTGCCCTGCGACCATGTCGGGGATCACCGAGTGTGCCGGGATGAAGGAGTCGTGCACACTGCCCGGGTATCGGGCACAGACATACATGATGCACAGCTGGTGATCACAGACCAGCTGGATGTTCATCGAGTGAAGCGTGTTATCCGTCAGGGCCCGTAGGGCGACATGCATTCCGTCAATCAGCCCCTGGACCGGGGCATCCCGGCGATGGCAGCGAACCCCACTGCCCGGGCATCCTGGTGGGCGCGGTCCACTGGCTACTGTATGCACCGCTCCGCCTGGGCATACAGGGCCTCCGTGATGGCACAAAATCCCAGACAGGTCCCCACTCAGCGCCTGGAAAGACCTCGTCGCGTAAAAGTTGAGGGCGACCGTCACCTTGACGGTCACCGGGAGCGGGTGTCCTCCCCCATACCCCTGCGGTGCCAGGAGTGCCGCCATCTGGCAGATGCGCCGCACTGTTCCTCTGCTCATCCGCAGTCTCCGCTGGCATGCCCGGTCCGGAAGGTCCTCGAATGACATTTGGCGTCGGTAGACGCAGGCCTCATGCGGCACCTCCTCCTCCTCGGCCTGTTGGCGGCAGGCCTTCCAGTCTGTGCGGCCGCCACCTGCCCCTCTGCTGGCCACTCCGCTGCTGCAGCTTCCCCCCTCCTCTCCGAGCGGCCCCCGCTCACGCGGCTGCAGGGCATCTCACAGAACTGCGGCCATCACCACAGCGGCCAGCGTTGCTGGTGAATGTTTGAGTGCCATTGTCTACAGGGGGTGGAGGGCCAACATGTTAGCATGACGCATTGTGTCCAGCCAGGTTCCATGGGCTATATGGTGGCTCCAGTTGGCATTGCGACACCCCCCCCCACGCATGCCCCCCGCCCACCCCCCCCCCCGTCGGTATCCAGCCCCATCGGTGCCCCAGGTCCTGGCGCCCACCCCTGCTGCCAAGGTTGGCTGGCACTGCCCTCACTGGGGGCTGCCTTGGGTGTGGTCCTGGGTGGTCCCCCAGTGGGTGGCTGCCTGTTGGGCAGGGTGTTCGGGGCCGGGGGGGTGGGGGGGGGTGGGTTATGGCTGGTGCCACTGTGTAGAACCAGGGGCCTGGGTGGTTGGTCAGTGAGTACGCAGCAGGATGGCATAACCAGAACATGTGGGTCTGGCCTGCAGGGGCGAGTGGGCACATGTCGCATTTATTTCTTGTGTTGGAGAAAAATATACTAATTCGGGCCTTAGTAAAGTGAATTCTGTGCAAAACTCTAAACTCAATAAAGCTTAACCGAGCACAAGAGGATGAGGTGTTGACCCTAAGAAAGGCCTCCTCCCACCAATCGTCCATAAGGTCGAGCCCAAGCTGCGCTTCCCAATCATTTCTTAACTTACAGGGAGGGAAAGGTCAAGACGATATCATGAGATCGTAAAACCTTGAAATAGAACCACTGCTGGTTTGAGGCAGCGACAACATCCCTTCCAACAATGTACTTGGAGGTAGTTGAGGAAAGGATGGACTGAGTGAGCGAACATAACCACGGGCTTGAAAATGGCGGCAAAGACTGGATTCAGTAAATTCAATTTGGCTGCACCTTGCTATAGCTGGCCAAGGCCCCATCCACAAACAGGTCAGTAAAACCCTTCCGTCTCCCCCTCCTCCATGGGGCAAACTGAGTCAAGCGGGGGGGGGGGGGGGGGGGGGGGGGGCAAGAAAATGGTTAACACAAATAGGACATAATAGCGAAGGAGTGGAGACTTTAAATGCTGACAAAATTGTTTCCATATTTTGAAAGTAGAAATCACAAAGGGGTTTGATGTGTATTTAGAAGGGGAAAGCGTAGTGGGGCACAAATTAAGGCAGGAAGAGGGGGTGATCAGCAGGAATGCGCTTCTATAAAGCACCGCTGTAAACTTGGATCATGACAGTATGTTACAATCTTTTTAATGTTGACCATCCAATGATAGTACAGCAGAATAGGAAACACTAGCCCACCACAACCTGTCCCCCTCTTAGGCTGTTTCCCTCTTCAGTATATGTTGATTCCTATATATTTTGCCAATATGGTACTCAAATAATAATAATAATCTTTATTATTGTCACAAGTAGGCTTACATTAACGCTGCAATGGAGTTACTGTGAAAAGCCCCTAGTCGCCACATTCCGGCGCCTGTTCGGGTACACAGAGGGAGAATTCAGAAAGTCCAATTCACTTAACAAGCCCTTCTTTCAGGATTTGTGTGAGGAAACCGGAGCACCCGGAGGAAACCCACGGGGAGAACATGCAGACTCTGCACAGTCAGTGACCCAAGCCGGGAATCGAACCCGGGTCCCTGGTGCTGTGAAGCAACAGTGCTAACCACTGTGCCGCCCAAAAGGGGAATGTCAGGGATATTGAATGGCCTGCTCAACAGTCTCCTCAAGACAGCAGCACCGAGAGTGAGCGCGAGTTTGTGAGGTCACCATTCTTTACGATAACTAGTTTACCATAGAATCAACAACAAATACGACTTACATTTGGATAGAACCTTTAATGCAATAAAACATCCCAAGGTGCTGCGCAGGAGTGCTAGGAAACAAAAATACAACCGCCTAGCCAATAAGAGATATTGGGTCAGAGGTCGGTTTTGGGGATGGTCTTAAAGGTGGGAAGTGAGGTAAAGAGACGGGGAGGGAATTCCGGAGTTTAGGACACGGGCAGCTGAAGACACTCGTCAAAGGCGGTTTGATGAAAGTCGAGGAGCGCAGATATCCCAGAGGGCTGTGGCGTTGGAGGAGATTACAGAGATAGGAAGAGGCGAGGTCACAGACGTATTTGAAACCAAGGGCGAGATTATTAAAATCAAGTCGCTTCCTAACAGGGAGCTGAGTGCAGGGGTGATTAGGGAATGGGGGCTTTGTTCTGTGGGAAGGCACGGCGGGTGGAGCCACACAACTGTTGCTCGTTCTGAGTTAGTGTGTTTAACACTCCTCCAACAAAGGAAGTGTGCTTAACACTCGCTTGGCTCTGTTTCTTATTTCTATGCTCTGGAGTCGCCAGGTGCCGTAAGAGACACCGTCACAAGCATCAAGGTCAAGTTCAAAGCAATAAAGCTATACACCAATTAGTAAGTCCAAACAGTTAGAGTTTATTATAACAATTATAATAAATACTCATGCACACGCTAAAGACTAACTTACTTCTCTACCATTAAACGACTAATACTTATCTAAGAAGGAACATGCAAGGTCAGGGAACAAGGTCTTCGTTCCGTTCTGGTCTGCAACTTCTTGATACTACTGGTCGGCACGGGTATAAGTAATGCCTGGGTCAAGGTAGCGATCGTCATTTTGGCACTTACTTATCGATGGCTGCTGCTCGACGGCTGGTGTAAAAGACAGGATCTGGAGGCTGGAGTCGGAGGCCGGAGACAGGAGACCGAACCATGTGCGGGACCTTCTTTTATAGGTCCCAGGAGGTCCGTGCCCCTTGGGGCGGGCTTCCTCACCTGCTGGGTATCGATTGGTCCTTTCCCCAATCGATATGATTTGAACCCCCCTATCCTAGGGTCGTTCCTTGATGGCTGGGGCGGTTCTTAGGACTCATTGTCCTGGTTTCGCTGGCTCCATCGTGTCTGCTTTTCTATTGAAAGTATCAATAGATACTTGAGTGTATCTATTGTGCCCGGGACTGTCCCGGTATCACCTCATTAGTATGTAGATGGCTTTCCCATTAACAGCTCTACCTGAACTCTGCAGCTGTCGGGAAACCGGTTTTTGCAAGTGTCCTAATGCTTAAAGCTTCTGCAAGCTGTTTGCTTTTGACCATGTCCGTTTTTCCCTGCACTCTTTGCAGTCTTCCATTTTGTATTCACTGGTGTCCATCTTAGATGGCTACACTCCCTCCTTGTGATCCTCACTAGAAATTGTGAAGGATCACCTATGTACGGTTCCTTTGGGTTCCTTTGGGTTCCCTGACCTTAGCGAGTTCCAGGGTGTCTACTCTGTCCTTAACTATGGCAAAAATTTTTAGATAACATTTCTCTAATTGGAGCTATGTCAAAGGGGACATGCACTACCAATACACGGGAACCTCTACCTATCACAATAACTACTCTCGTCTTATTTTAAAAACATTCTATCATATCTTAAAATATTACTCATTCATACCACAGTACATCTTGCTTTCTGACTCGGCAGTCGAGTACAGAACCATATAATACATCCGTATCATTTGTATTTACAGATCGCTATAAATAAGACGTATTTGAAACCAAGGGCGAGATTATTAAAATCAAGTCGCTTCCTAACAGGGAGCTGAGTGCAGGGGTGATTAGGGAATGGGGGCTTTGTTCTGAGGGAAGACATGGCGGGCGGAGCCACACAACACACATAGATATTTTGTTCAGGACTTTCTTCTGAAGCTGGTTTACCTGTTTAATTATTAGTCACTTCCAGCGTAATCATAAGTAATGTAAGTATAGAGGAGACAGTTTTCCACATCAGCCCATTGCATACTTTCCCTCAGGCATTCGCAGAGCATTGGGTAAAAGGTCATTCACTTGCCTAATACTTAGACTAACATGTAAGGGCTGAATCTTGTAAGCTGTGTGGGTTAAGTGCCCAACTTGGCAAAGGAACAAATACTGGAGAGTTGCAAAGTTGATTTGCTGCCGGAGAAGCTAACATTTCTATCCTGGTGTTTTTGATAGATCGTAGAACCATAGGAATGTACAGTGCAGAAGGAGGCCATTCGGCCCATCAAGTCTGCACTGGCCCTTGGAAAGAGCACCCTACCAAAGCTACAACTCCACCCTATCCCCGTAAACCCGTAACGCCGCCGAACCTTTTTGGACACTAAGGGGCAATTTAGCATGGCCAATCCACCGAACGTGCACGTCTTTGGACTGTGGGAGGAACACCTCTTTAACCTGGGGTTACCCCTATCTCTGGATCTGTAAAGATTTAATCACCTGTTAATGCTCGCATTCTAAGCATTGTCTGGCATCTCTGAATTTGTCTGTATATATGTTTATGGAACCTACCGCTTCATTCACCTGAGGAAGGAGCAGTGCTCCGAAAGCTAGTGTTTGAAATAAATCTGTTGGACTTTAACCTGGTGTTGTAAGACTTCTTACTATAATGCCCAGGATTCTGTGTGACTCCGTAGATACTCTTTCTCAACCCGCCCTGCCATCTTCAACGTGCTTCGCATATTTACCCGAGGTCTCTCTGCTCCTACGTCCCCTTATTAGCTGCCACCTTTCGTTTATATTGCCTCATTTTTCTCCTCACCAAAATAATAATAATAATAATGTTTATTAGTGTCACAAGTAGGCTTACATTAACACTGCAACAAAGATACTGTGACAATCCCCTCGTCGCCACACTCCGGCGCCTGTTTGGGTACACAGAGGGAGAATTCGGATTGTCCAAATTATCTAACAGCACGTTGTTCGGGACTTGTGGGAGGAAACCGGAGCACCCGGAGGAAACCCACGCAGACACGGGGAAAAAGTGCAGACTCCGCACAGACAGTGACCCAAACCGGGAATCGAACCCGGGACCATGGTGCTGTGAAGCAACAGTGCTAACCAATGTGCTGCCTTGCCGCCCTAATGATTACTTTGATTACGTTCTGTGTATCGGTGTTACATTTCATTTGTCACAGTCCGTCCATTCCACCAGCATGTCTACATCCTCTTGGAATCGACCATTACCCCCCTCGCACGTCATTCTATTTCCAAGTTCGATTCCCAGCTTGGGTCACTGTCCGGTGCAGACTCGATGGGCCGAATGGCCTCCTTCTGCACTGTACATTCTATGGTTCTATGGTTCTATGTTTGACATCATATGCAAATTTTGAGATTGTGCCCTGTGCACCCAAGACTAGATTATTAACATATGTCAAGCTCCTTGTACCGACCTCTGGGTGACCCTACTTCCTCCAATCCAAAATAATAATTGTTCAATAGATGTTGAAGTTATGAAGAAGCCCTACTAGACTCGAACCGTTCATGCTGTTTCTCTTTACCCAGGTTCTGCCAGACCTCTTCAATTTTTCCGGCACTTTCTGTTTTCGTCAATGACGAATATGCTCTTGTTTCCAATTTCTCTGCTTTTCAGTTGTACCATTGGAGAAATGTAACCCAGTGCTTTTCTTGCTTTTCAAATGGGCATGTCAACATGAGCCACTGCTGCTGGTGAATCTGGACCCCGGATCCCTCTGCTCCTCGCCCCAGCTTGACTCATCCGAATTGGGAAGGTTAACACCGAAACGAATAAAGTGACCCTGACTGGAAGTGAAGTTGTGAAAAAGTTCGGGCAATCCTGGCCATTCAGCCAAGAGACTGAGAGTGAAATGATCTGGGAAATTATTGCACTGGGATCGGATAGCAAAAGAACAAATAATCCAGCTCGGCCTTTCTATTGTTACAAAATATTTGCGTGACAATTTACAATTGTGTTCTGCAAGTGAGATGTTAGGCCCGAGGCCATGCCTGCCCCTTCAGGTGAATGTTAAACATTCCATGGCACTGTTTGAGGGAGAGAATGGGAGTTCTCCCAATACCACGGGTGATATTGTTCACTCAACTAGATCAACAAGTCATCCAAATCATATAACTTTTTGTGAAATCTAACTGCCGTGCACAGTTTGACTGCTGCATTTACCAACATAACAAGCTCCATTCTTCATCTGCGAACCAGCCCCTTCGTTCCTCTTCAGATGCTTTCTTCTAACGTTCTGGGTGAGATTCTCCGTTTCTCAATGTCGGTTTCGTAATTGGCGATCGGGCGGAGAATCCCTTCTTTACGACGGAGTCGGGAGCGGCGTTGTTTTACGCAAGGTTCGCATGCTCCGCCCCCTCCGAGAAAGTGTCATCGTTGTGTGCACCGCACGCCATTGGGGCGGCCTCAGGACGTCACCTGAAGACCCTCCCCCGATGCTCCAACCCGGATGGGCTGAATTCACCACGGCACAGGGAGTGAGTAGTCCCAGCTGTGCGGGAACCCGGCGTGGTGGCTGCGGACTGTGGTCCAGGGCCGCCACAGTCGGGCGGGAGCTGTGCGGCTGGCCGGGGGGCTTCCGCGATGGCGGGGACAATGGTGGCGGGTGTCCAGGGGGTGGTGGCGGGTGTCCAGGGGGCACTATCTGGCAGGTCGGGTCCGCGCACGACCGGCGCCATGTTGTACGATGCGACCAGTGCAGATCGTCGCCATGCGCATGCGTGGCCACGGACCCGGCATTTCAGGCCGTTTATTTTGTGGCGGCCGGGTGTTTTAAGTGGCACGGCTGCCAGCCCCTCACCGGTCGCAGCATCGGCGAGGGGCAGCCCCGATTTCTTTCACGTAAAAAGCCATGGATCCTCCGCACTTAGATCTCCGAATTTGGCCCATCTGTCCCTCTGAACGTCACAAAATTACCTCCCTCTGCTGGATACGAGGCTAATGACATACTGTCGTCTCAAACACTGCATCGGCACAACTGGAATCTGCTACTCTGACAATCTATTGACGATTTTAACCATTCAGGAAGGCTCACCATGGAAAAAACGGGAATTTTTAAACCTACCCAATGAGCTGACCTTTAATTCACACAATTTAGTGATCAGTTTAGGATATATACCATTCTGGAAGATTGGAGAAAGATTTGGCCTGGGTGTGACAGAATGCGAGAGGCTCCACTCTCTGAAAGCTGGGATACTCCGAGATGAATTCCGAGCGATGGTTTTCCTGGGAAGATGTGACGATTCTTGCGTTCACTTTCCCTTTCCCCCTTCCCTCCCTCCCCCTCCCCGATCCCCACCAAACCCTAGCTCCGAGATGACACACCCCTCAACGGATAACTTTATCGTGGCAAGAGTTAAACACGAACTGTATCTAACTGCCGCCCCAACAACATGCAATGTTGTGACCGGTCTCATTTTCAGACTCGTTCATCGTGTTTTAAAGGATGATAGTCACCAAATGTCTAGACGTGTAGCGCTAACGTATCATTGACCAGTCCAGCTCAAGACGGATGCCATTTGGTCCATCCCTGACTCTTTGGAAGAGCGAAGCAGGTATCATCCCTGCCGTTTTCTCTCCTCCAAGTCTTCTTTCAATTCCCCTTTGAAGGTTACTATTGATTCTGTTCCACTAGTCTGTCGGGCAGTGCTTTCCAAATCCTAACCACTCATTGGATGAGAACAGCAAAACATTGCAAACGCTGGGAATCTGAAATAGAAAAAGAAAGTGCTGTGGAGAGAGGTTGAATATGGCTTCCTTGGAACTCCTGGGTAAATATGTATTTCCTCATGTTGTCGCTGGTTCTTTTGCCAATCATCCGGGAATCATGAGGAAAGGCTGAGGGACTTGAGGCTGTTTTCATTACAGAGAAGAAAGTTAAGAGGTGACTTAATTGAGGCAGACAAGATGATCAGAGGATTAGATAGGGTGGACAGTGAGAGCCTTTTTCCTCGGATGGTGATGGCTAGCACGAGAGGACATAGCTTTAAATTGAGGGGAGATAGATATAGGAGATAGATGTCAGAGGTAGGGGGAGAAATTCTCTGACCCCCAGCAGGGTCGGAGAATCGCCTGGGGCCGCCGAAAATCCCGCCCCCGCCGTGGCAGAAATTCTCCGCCACCCGGGAATTGGCGGCGGCAGGAATTGCGCCGCGCCGATCGGTGAGCCCCCTGCGGCGATTCGCCGGCCCGTGATGGGCCGAAGTCCCGCCGCTGGGAGGCCTCCCCCGCCGCTGTGGTTTGAACCACCTCTGGTGGCGGCGGGATCGGCGGCGGGAGCGGGCCCCGGGGGTCCTGGGGGGGCGCGGTGCGATCGGACCCTGGGGGGTGCCCCCACGGTGGCCAGGCCCGCGATCGGGGCCCACGGATCGGCCGGCGGGCCAGTGCTGCGGGGGCACTCTTTTGCTTCCGACGCTGCCACGGCCTCCACCATGGCGGAGGCGGAAGACAATCCCCCAGCGAGCATGCGCCGGTGGTGACGTCGGTTCAGCCTAACCAATGTTGTATCCAATTGAAGCAAGACTTCACCGCTCCTGTACTCAAACCCTCCTGTGATAAAGGCCACCATGTCATTAACCTTCCAGATGGCTGGCTGGACCTGCATGTCAGCGGTCAGTGACTCATTGACAAGGACACCCAAGTCCCTGTACACATCAGCACTTTCTACTTTCTCTGCACATCTGTTCCTTCTACAAAAGTTGATAACCTCACATTTTTCCACATTATATTCCACCTACCATGTTCTTGCACACGAACCTCGTCTGTCCAAATTCCCTTGAAACTGATTTGCATCTTCCTCACGACACAAATTCCCACCTAGCTTTGCATCGTCCGTGAACTTGGAAATATTACATTTGGTCCCCACATCGAAATCATTGAATCTATGGTGACCACCGAGGCCCAAGTACTGACCCTACTGGTCAGTTCTTGCCAATGTGAGAATGACCCATTTATTCAATATATTACCTTGAAGCCCATGTGCTTTAACTTTGTTAACCAACCTCCCGTGAGGGATTTTATCAAAAACCTTCTGAAAATACATGGTGCACGCTACGTCCACTGGCTCCTTTTTTTCAATTCTGTTGGTAACGCCCTCGAGAAAATGGCAACTGGTTCATCAAGCATGATTTCCTGTTCATAAATCCATGTTGACTACGCCCATTCAGATTGTCATGTGAGAGTACCGTTAAGAAATGAATGTTTAAGCAATGTACCTTTAAGAAATGGGGCATCTCATATTACTGAAGTGATGTCAGAGTGTGGGTGGAGCTGGGTTTTTAGCTCAGCCATTTTGCAGTGTCTAGGTTTCAGTTTGAGAGAGAGCAGCTGAAAAGTGCCTGGCTGGTTTGCTGTGAGCTGTTAGAAAGGAAAAGCCAGTTTTGAGGAAAAGAGCTTGGGTGTGTTTGTGTTTGCGGTGAGCTGGATCTGCTGTGATCTCTGCCATGAAATGCTATCTCTGAATCATTTGGGTGATTTAAACTCATAATAGTAATGTCTTTAACCTGATGTGTTTCTGTTTAAAGGTGTTAAGTCTTTTGCAGGTTTGAAGGAACATTTTGAGGGATTATTTAGTGTTGTATTATTTTAAGTAAGGGGTGTTAAAGGATCCAATGTTTATTTACAAAGGTTAAGTTGAATTCATGGAATAAACATTGTTTTGTGTTTAAAAACCCCAGTGTCCATAATTGTACTACCACACCTGGGGAACAAGCCGTGTGCTTCAAAAGCAACAATACATTAAAGGGAGAGGTTGGTTGAACTCCATGGTACATTTTGGGGTTCTGAAACCGCCGCTCCCATAAAAAGATCATTATTATCTAAGTGTCCATTTGTCACATCCTTTGTAACAGACTCCAGCATTTTTTCTGCTATTGATATCGAGCTAACATGTCTGTCGTTACCCATTTCCTCACTCCCTCCTTTCATAAATAGTGGAGTGACATTTGCTACCTTTGAATCTGCAGGAACTGTTCCAGAATATATTGATTTTTAGAAGATGATCATCAATGCATCTATTACCTCCATGTCAACCATTTTTAACACCATATAGTATCAGGTCCTGGGTCTTATCAATCTTCAGTCCCATTAATTTCTCCAATACATCCTTCTTACTAATACTAATTTCCTTCAATTTCTCATTCTCCCTTGAATCTCTAATTCTGGGAGATTTCTTGTATCTTCCTCAGTGAAGACAGACACAAAGTAACCATTGAGCTCCTCTGCCATTTCTCTATTCCCCATTAAAAATTCTCCTGACGCGGCCTATAATGGACTCATCTTATCCAAATGCTTTCATGTCACATACCTATGGAATCTTTTACAGTCGGGTTTTGCTTTTTTGTAGTGTACGTTCATATTCTGTTCTCCATTTCTTTATCAGTTTCTTGGTCCTCCTTTGCTGTATTCTATAATCCTCCCAATCCTCAGGTTTGTTACTATTTCTGGCAACTTTGTCAGCCTTTATTTTAAACTTAGACAGGAAATCATGCTTGATGGACCAGTGGGCAGCACGGTAGCACAGTGGTTAGCACAGTTGCTTCACAGCTCCAGGGTCTGAGGTTCGATTCCCAGCTTGGGTCACTGTCCGTGCAGAATCTGCATGTTCTCCCCTGTGATTATGCTGCCCGCTTTCCCAAAGCAGCGGGAGGTGTAGACAGAGTCAATGGATGGGAGGCAGGTTTGCGTGATGGATTGGGCGGTGTTCACGACTCTGTAGTTTCTGTAGTTTGTAGTATTGAGCCGAGCAGTTGCCGTTCCAGGCTGTGATGCAGCCCGATAGGATGCTTTCTATGGTGCATCTGTAAAAGTTGGTAAGAGTCAATGTTGACATGTCGAATTTCCTTTGTTTCCTGAGGAAGTAAAGGTGCTGTTGTGCTTTCTTGGTGGTAGCGGCGACGTGGGTGGACCAGGACAGATTATTGGTGATGTGCACACCTAGGAATTTCAAGCTGTCAGCCATCTCCACCTCAGCCCCGTTGATGCAGACAGGGGTGTGTACAGTACTTTGCTTCCTGAAGTCAATGGCCAGCTCTTTAGTTTTGCTGACGTTGAGGGAGAGATTGTTGTCGTTACAGTACTCCAGTAGGTTCTCTATCTCCCTCGTGTACCGTGACCCATTGTTCTTCGAGATCCAACCCACTACGGTTGTGTCGCCATCTTGCCCCACACTAGCGGAGTGGTGCCCCTTGATCTATACATAGCTCATTGTTTCTCTCTAACAGAGAGAGATGTCAACGCTCCATTGTGGGCGATGGCTAATAACATTGCCTTCTATGAGTTGTTGAATTCAACAACCTCTTGATTAGAATTGGAGCCTACTAATGATTCCGCATGTTGAATACAGCCTTCTGATCTCTTAACATCAGGGTGGTCTAGTGTTATAATAGGTTGTGAATAATTGGTCTGCATTTTATCAATACCAGATTCTCAGGATAAGCACCATGTGCTCGTTTAATGGGTGGGATTAATGATCTGAAATGCGTCTCATTCTTGTGTTACAAAAAATTCCTTTTGGTTTTCACGCTATAGTGCAAAGTTTTCCACAAAACAAAAGTGCCCAATAATTCAAGAATTTGTCACGGATTATCAGCAATTTGAGACTTGTGTACTATTCAGTGCTAATGGTGGCACAGACACTTGTAACTCTGCCTTCGACTGAACCACCTGTCTGGAGAAATTGTTTTACATGAAAAGATATCTAGAGGATTTGAGGTTGGTTTGCTTTTACGGTACGGGAAGGATTTTATTGTTGTTGTAAAGATAAGACTGCCATTTTAATCTTGGCTATTCGGTGCCACACACAGAGAGCTGTCAGGTGTTTCGGAATCTCAACCCAGCACCACACTGGAGATATGGGGCGACATTTTCCGTTTTTGTTCTCAGGCGAGAAAGGTGGTACGTAGCTCGCGAGCTGCATTGGCAACTTTTCCCGCCATATTAAGGAAGGTTATATGCCAGCCGAGGACCAAGTTTAAGGGTTCATTAGATTGATCCCTGGTGAAATAGGGTTATCCTGGGAGGAGATATTACAGAGAATAGAACACAGAACAGTACAGCACAGAACAGGCCCTTCGGCCCTCAATGTTGTGCCGAGCCTTGTCCGAAACCAAGATCAAGCCATCCCACTCCCTGTCATTCTGGTGTGCTCCGTGTGCCTATCCAATAACCGCTTGAAAGTTCCTAAAGTGTCCGACTCCACTATCACAGCAGGCAGTCCATTCCACACCCTAACCACTCTCTGAGTAAAGAACCTACCTCGGAAATTCCTCCTATATCTCCCACCCTGAATCTTATAGTTATGCCTCCTTGTAACAGCTACATGTGGAAATAGTCTCTGAACGTCCACTCTATCTATCCCCCTCATCATCTTATAAACCTCTATTAAGTGGACCTATATTCTCTGCAGAATTTTTTAAAATTTAGAGTACCCAATTCATTTTTTCCAATTATGGGGCAATTTAGCGTGGCCAATCCACCCAACCTGCACATCTTTGGGTTGTGGGGGTGAGACCCACGCAGACACGGGGAGAATGTGCAAACTCCACACGGGCACTGACCCAGAAGAATGAAAGGAAATCTCAGTGAAACCTATAAAATTCTTGGAAGGTTTTACAGGCTGAGAGACTGTTTACCCCCTGGGACTACAGGGTGGCACAGTGGTTAGCTCTGCTGCCTCACAGTACCAGGTACCCGGGTTCAATTCTGGCCTTGGGTCCAGAATTGTACCTTCCCCCCGTGTCTGCGTGGGTTTCCTCCGGGTGCTCCGATTTCCTCCCACAGTCCAAAGATGTGCGGGTCAGGTGGGTTGGGCGATGGTCAATTGCTCCTTAGTGTCCAAAGGTGGGGTTATGTGAATAGGGCAGAGGAGTGGGCCTGGGTAGGGTGCACTTTCAGAGGGTCGGTGCAGACTTTTTGGGCTGAATGGCCTCCTTCTGCACTGTGGGGATTCTATGATTCTATTCTATGAACGCTGGAAGCGTGGCTCACGCCGTCACGCTGGTGGGACAGGACGGGAAGAAACCGGCAGCCAGGAATTCTGAGATCAGGGTACCTTTTGAAAAGGGAGCTCCCACCTCTGATATTAAAAAAGGAATCCTCCGTCATGTACAAGGGGAATCCAACCCTCAATGGATCTCTCCAGAGAGCCTGCCCCGGCACTACCCCCTGGTACCCTGGCAATGGCAGGGGGGTGCCAGGGTACTGCCCAGGCATGTTCCTCTTCGCTCCCCCCACTCCCGGGGGCTATACTTACCTGTGTACCCCCGGCGGGTTCCTCGCGACTGCTTCACATTTGTGAAAAGCGATTGTAAACTTTGCCCATGTGACGTTACATCGGTGAGGGGGGTTGCGTTGGGAAGGTGGGGGGGACGGAATGGTGGGGAAATCCGCGAATCATATTAAAATGTACTGAGATGAGGTTTGGGCGGGATCCACGTTGCATCAACGGCGAGGGGCGGGGAAAGTCTCAAAACGAGATCTCGCCGCCGAGATTCCCGTTTCTGCGGCCTCCCGAGATTTTCCGCCGGTGTCGCCATTTTCACCTGTGGCGTACGGCAACAGAATTTCCCGGCCATGGGGTTTTCAGGAGAACAGCTCTGAGGGTTAAGCAATGGGTAATGCTTGACAGCGTGATCCAGGATCGGTACATCCCATCTGTTGTCACACAGGCAGCCTATAGCTTCCGTGGGCAGCAATACTGTGAGGGCAGGAAGCCAGAGAGCAAAATATCCAGCAATACAAGTTGAAGTTTCTTTACTGATATCCATCATTGTTATCCATGCAAAAATTAATTTCAGATAACATTGCTAAAAAATGTTACATATAAATGGATGGTAACAACAAAAGACAGAAAATGATCCCATCACAGAGATCTAACATTAATTAAATAGATTATTTTAATGCATTGGGATCATTCTTCTTAATCAGTTGGTGTGTCCGAGCCTGAGTACCTCGTCCATACATCAAACTCCTGTTAAATGCTCTGTTTTTTAAAATTTTGATTACCCAATTTTGTTTTTCCAATTAAGGGGCAATTTAGCGTGGCCAATCCACCTAACCGGCACATCTTTGGGTTGTGGGGGTGAAACCCACGCAGACACGGGGAGAATGTACAAACTCCACACGGACAGTGACCCAGAGCCGGGATTCGAACCCAGGTCCTCAGCGCCGTAAGCAGCAATGCTAACCATTGTGCCACGTGCCGCCCCCAAATGCTCTGTTAAAGGAGATGGGCACAAATTATTTCAGGAATCCCGTCTCCGAGGGATTGTAGCATTTTCCCTGAACACAACTATCTGTAATTCTGTGACTTTGGATGATTCTCATCGTTCATGACACCCATAACTTTCATCAGAATTTTTCGATAGTAGATTTCATCAAGAAAAATTTGCTCATCAAATTCCCTTCCTGCCTGGTTCAATAAGATCTGTATCCTTAAAGAGTCTGCTTTCCTTCGACAATACCAGGCGAAACATCGAGAAAGGCTGACACTTTTTAAAGAAAACAAAGGTAGTTTTAAGGGATTCTCGTTTAAATTGATCAAAATTAGAAATAAGGGATAGTTTTAAGTGTTCAAGTGATAGTTTAATATAATGTTTCTGTGCCTGGAAGGGTAGAATCTATAGTTAGATTCATGCTGGACAAAGGTGTTTGTATGTATGGGTGTTGGTTAAGTTCCAACTATGTTTCAATCGTGTTTAGAGGGGGCTACGCCTGAAGAGTAAATAAATAGACCAGCGGAAGCATGCAATGTTGCTTAGCAACTGGGGCCTTGGAAAGTAGAGAAGTTTTGAAATGTTAGTTTTAGCTGAATTTGTGGGCAATTGGAGACAAGGGGCGGGATTCTGTGATCCTGAGGCTAAGTGTTAACGCCGTCGGAAACGGCATCGCGGTTCTCGATGGCGTCAACACGGCCTCAGGATCAGCAATTCTGGCCCCTACAGGGGGCCATCACGGCACTGGAGCTGCTCCAGCTGCTAATCCTGTCGTGAACTGGGCGGCGTGCATGTGCAGTGGCACCCTTCAACCCGCCGGCCCCGATGCAACATGGCGCAGGGCCGGCGCGGAAGAAAGGAAGCCCCAGCCAGAGAGGCCGTCCAGCCAATCGGTGGGTCCTGATCGCGGGCCAGGCTACATCAGAGGCACCCCCCCCCCACCCGGCTTCGGACCCCCCCCACCACAGGCCACCCCCGACCCTTCCACGCCAAGTTCCCGCCGGCTGAGAGCAGGTGTGGACGGCGCCGGCGGGACTCAGGTTTTTCGCGACGGCCGATTGGTCCATCCCAGACTGAGATTCGGTGGGGAGGGGGGGGGGGTGGGACGTAGAGCAGCCCCCGACCGGTGCCGCGCCAACCATGCCGGCGCCAATGGTGCCACTGCGGAGGATCGCGTGCCGGTGTCGGGGCGGCGTGGCGCGATTCGCGCCTGTCGCGGGGATTCTCCGGCCCGGCCCCGGCCTGAGAGAATCCCGCCCAGGATCTTGAGGAGTGAATATCTCTGAATTCTTCCAGTAGAAAGACTGGGCAATGGGAGCTGCAAAGAAGCAGGCTTTCTAAAGTACAAGTTACAGTCCAGATAACCAGGGAATTGGGACAGAAAGAATAATTAAAACAACTGGAGTTAAGTGAACAGAGAGCAGGGTATTGTTCCGAAGAATTCAAGAAAGAGTAAACAAAATGTTCTGAGTTAAAGAGACAATTGCAGTAACCAGATTTAAAGTGGGACAACAGCCTTCAAAGTTAAAACAAATGTCTGATGCCATTTTAATACAGTCTGGGAATCGAGAGTTAAAGCAATTGTGAGCAGTTTGCACAAACGTCAAGGCAAATACATCCTAAAGGGATTGGTGTGAAATCCTGGATGAGATTCTGTGTTACAAGGGGAGCAGAAGCTTTGTTTAAAAGTGCATTTTGAAAACCTGGTCTGGAATTCGGAATGCAAACTGTTATGGGAAAGCATACATATGAGAGAAGATTTTAAAGTATAATTTTGGGAGTGGAGTTTGGAAACTCTCATGTGATCATCATCTGGGGGGATGGGGGGGGGGGGGGGATTCTGAGGAGACAACTATGAACATTCACTTGGTGTTAAGAATGGAGAGTGTATTTGCCCACAGTTATTTTGTGTACTTAAAAGGGACTTTGTGTGTTAATGAGACCACTGTAGGCTAAGTTGTACTTTGTAATCTCAAAAGCTGTGTGCAATTATTAAGCTACGGAGAGAGTAAAGGAGTATTGTACAATAATACTACGTTTCATGTTTAACACATTTTTTCCTTGTTGTTAAACGTAATTTGCAGTCCTCTGTATTTTATTTTTATGCAGTAAAAGGTACATGTCTTTTGAGCCAGCATTCCATTTGGGATCTTCCCGCCCAGTTATAACACCAGCTGGGATTGTAACACTTTCGATCAGGGCTGGGGAGATGGAAGTCTTCATGTTGCTCATCACTGTGGCCCTTGCCTTCTGAGGGCCCAGGCTCAGACAGCAGCAGCTCTCTCTCAAGTGGCTGCCTCATGCCTCAATGTGCTCACAAGCAAGCACAGGGTGGGTGAAAGATCTGATGCAGAATGGGCAGGGAAGGCCGTGAGGAGTAGAGGCTGCAGCAACAGCAAGGCCTCAGGCAGTTGGGGTGTTAGACAGACCGGAGAGAAAGTGCACAATTCCACATACACGGCCACCCCAACTTCTCCTGAGAGATATCGGGCTTGATTCTCCGTTTCTGAGACTAAGCGTTGACGCCAGCGGAGAATGTGTGGACTTTCACGACAGAAAAGTCGGAGCAAAACCCTCACCGATTCTGGCGGCGGTGAGGGGCTAGCACCGGTGCCGAGTGAAACTCCCACGGATCATGTCGAAACCGGCCGCAAATGGCCGGGTCCCGGGCCGCGCATGCGCCCGGCTGACGACCTGCAGCGGTCACGCTGTAAAGCATGGAGCCGGCCATGGGTAAACCCAACCCGCCAACCACAATCAAACAGCCCACCCCCTGGCCACCCCCACCAGTCCCCCCAGCCCTAGCAGAAGCCACCCCCCCCCCCGCCACCCCCCGAGCCAGCGGCACGGATCCCGGCTGAGTATGGTGGCGCTCGACACTCTCTGCCGCCAGCACGCCGGGTTCCCGCACGGTTAAATAAATAATCTTTTATTGTCACAGGTCGGCTTACATTAACACTGTAATGAAGTTACCGTGAAAAGCCCCTAGTCGCCACATTCCGGCGCCTGTTTGGGTACACAGAGGGAGAATTCCGAATGGCCAAATGACCTAACAGCACTATGGCTGTACCTACACCACAGGGAGTGCAGCTGTTCAAGGAAGCGGTTCACCACCACCTTCTCAAAGGCAAACAGGGATGGGCGGGAAATGCTGAGCCAGTGACACCCACAAATGAAAGTACCCACTAAGATACACACTTTGGAAAGACTTCCTCATTTCCCCGCTGTCGGGAAACATTTGTCCTTCATTGTGGATTCCACATGGCTGTGGTGAATCACAGTAGCGTAATTCACACTGTTATTACATATGATGTACTATGTCTGTGTAAGCTCAGCACACGAGCAGTTGCACAGCTCTGCCCCTAGGGGGAGATGTACTGGGAGTGTACGGGAGTTTGTACTGGGCTCCACCCTTGGCTCCGCCCATGGCTCCTCCCACCAACTGGTTGTATACAGCATGGCAGTCTGAGCCTGCCTGCCAGTTCATCTCCTCGCAGGCAGGCTCCGTTGTGCGATTATTAAAACCACTGTTCACTTCCAACCATGTGTCTTGTGAATTGATGGTCACATCAATGGGCAAAGTGACTAATCTGGGCAATTTACTCCACAGCGTGGAAGGAATCACAGGAGCAGGACTATGCCCTGTTTCTTTGCCCCCTTACACAATGTTGCTCTAACATGCGGTGCTGCGACTTGCATGATTTTATGATTATTTACTTGCACACTTAATTCCATTTAGATTTGCAAGTTGTGTAAAGCAGTGTCCTGTATAGTGGGTAAGACATAACTGAGATGGAGTCACTGGTAAGCGCTCTGTTTAAAATCTCAACTGTTAGAGCAGAGCTGAAGTCCGAGCATTGGCCGAGATCGGCAGCTCTCGGGCTGCTAAGTTGGACACATTGTCGCAAAGAAAGCAGCTACTCACTGGAAGGAAATGAGGTTTGAGGATCAAGAAACGTTTTGAAATTTTGCTGAATTCACCTTTCTGGAGGATGGGAAATGGGAAACTTCAGCTTCAACCTTTCTTCGTTTAAATTAGTCGATGATAGAGTAAGCAAGACAAGGGGTGGGATTCTCCCCTACCCGGCGGGGCGGGGGGGTCCCAGTGCCGAGGAGTGGCGTGAACCACTCCGGCGTCGGGCCGCCCCAAAGGTACGGAATCCTCCGCCCCTTCAGGGGCTAGGTCGGCCCCGGAGTGGTTTGCACCGCGCTGGCGGGGAAGGGGCTTGGCGCCATGCCAACCGGCGGCGGAGGGCATCCCGCCGGCCGGAGCGAGTTGGCGCATGCGCGGGAGCGCCAGCATGTGCTGCCGTTATCCCAGTGCATGCGCGCGGGGGGGGGTTCATTTCTGCGTCGGCCATCGCAGAGGAATAGAGTGCCCCCACGGGCCAGGCCACATCGGAGCCCCGCCCCGGGGTCCGGCCCACACCCCCCCTCCACAGGCCGCCACGCGACCCTTTAATGCCGGGGTCCCGCCGGCTCAGAGCAGGTTAGAACGGCGCCGGCGGGACTCGGCTCTTTTCTTACGGCCGTTCGGCCCATCCGGGCTGGAGAATCGGCGGGCCAGCCGCTTAGAGCGGCCCACGACCGGCACCGCGCTAACCACGCCGGTGCCAATGGCGCTGATTCTCCGCTCCGCAGAGAATCGCGTGCCGGTGTCGGGGCAGCGTGGCCCGGTCGCAGGGATTCTCCGACCCGGCCCAGGGATGGGAGAATCCCCCCCCAATGTTCCTGAGAAGCGCCATGGGGCAGTTCACTGCGCTAAAGGCACTATATAAATGCAAGTTGTTGCTGTTGGTTCCAAGGTATTTACAGTTTTTACTTAACAAATCTGCACTTAACTATTCGTGATTTAGGTTTGAAAAATATCGAAGCTCCTTGAATTTGTTGCCTCCTCCATTTTTTAAAATTTCGAGTGCCCAATTATGTTTTTTCCAATTAAGGGGCAATTTAGCGTGTTCAATCCATCTACCCTGCACATCTTTGGGTTGTGGGGGTGAAACCCACGCAGACACGGGGAGAATGTGCAAACTCCACACGGACAGTGACCCAGGGCCGGGATCGAACCTGGGACCTTGGCGCCGTAGGCAGCAATGCTAACCACTGCGCCACCGTGCTGCCCTATTTGTTGCCTAGTTCTGTGTGTAACATCGGTGACTGATACCTTTAGAACCCTGTTCAGCAGATGAATGAGAAAACGGAAGACAGTACTATAAATGGAAAGATATGGGTCCAGTTGTTCATGAGCGTTTCCGGAAGGCAAACTTCGGAGATATGAAGGCCAATCTTACTGACGGAGACTAGAACAAAAAACTTTCATTCATATGTTAGGATACCCGGACCAGACCCTAATTTATGATAGGAAACCGGATCAGATCCCAACAATTTTTACATTTGTAAAACTATGAGGAAAGGATGCTTTATTCCAGGATGGATTCCACTGACAAATAGACATCTTTTATATTAACACAAAGTTTATTATTAACACAGTATTACCCACATTAACGTCACAGAAAATGAGACCTACAATTAACAGTTCTATAAAAATACAGGGAAACACTTCAACTATTTACTTGTACCTTCTCCTTTTCCAATTAAGCAAATTGTGGGAAGGCAGCGCCGTGGTGGTATTGTCACTGGACCTGTAATCCAGAGACACAGGGTAATGCTCTGGGAACAACGGTTCGAATCCCACCAGGTCAGATGGTGAAATTTGGATCCAATAATAAAATAAATCGGGAATTAAAAGTGTAATGAAGACTATGAAACCATTGTCGATTGTTGTAAAAAACCATCTGGTTCACGAATAAGGTGATCTGCTGTCCTTACCTGGTCTGGCCTACATGTGACTCCAGACCCACAGCAATGTGGCTGATTCTTAAATGCCCTCTGGAATTGGCAACAAATGCTGGCCCGACCAATGACGCCCACATCCCATGAACGAGTGAAGAAAAATCCCATTACAAATCAAAAGTCACTTATAAATAAAGTTAACAACACATGGGCCGGGATTCTCCCTTCTGGGGAATAAATCCCCACGCCGGCACGAACCCCCCCCCCAGGGTAGCTCCCCCCATGCCCCCCCTGAGGACCGCCCACGCATACCCACCTGTCAGGTCCCGCCGGTGTCAGAGGTGAGTAATTTACGCCGGAGGGACTGGCCAAAAACGGACGGCCGCTCAGCCCATCGGAGCCTGGAGAATTCCCAGGGGGGGTGCCGCTGCCAATGGCTCCTGACCGGCGTGGCGGGAATCCCACCCCGCCCGAAAAACGGCAGCAGAGAATACGGCAGCCGGCTTCAGTGCGGCAGGGTGGGATTCGCACCTCCTTCCGACGTTTCTCCGACCCAGTAGGGGGTCGGAGAATCCCGGCCATGGTTTCGTGCTGTACTCTTGTGTAGAGATATTTGGCTGTTTGGAGAGAGAAAGAAACTTTCAGGAACAGCCGGCAAGTCCTTCTGTCTTTGTCAGGTTAAAAAATCCTCCTTGCTATGGACCTGTCTCTTCCCATTAATATCATCATCTCTATCCCATGCAGATCCCATGACCTGCTTGTAAGTCAAAATCTAAGTCGAAACACAAATGTCTCAAATTATCTACCCCACAGGTACAATATTCCATTGACCCCATATAGTTAAACAAATGTTTGGAATGAATGATCATCTCACTTTTATGACATCTTAATTGCATATTTTACAAACACACCACCTGCCTGCATGTTCAAACAGGATTTAAAAAAATATTACTGCAGCAGATATATATATATATTTATTTATACACCATATATAACAATTTCCTACATTCATCACATATATAGTACCTTCCACAGATTTGAGACATTATAAAGTTTCTCACAACCAATAAAATGCATTGAAAGTGCAATGACAGTTGTAATGTTGCAAAATGTGGTAGATAATGAGATAACTGATCAGTTATTCTGTTTTTGATGATGCAAATTAAGGGGTAAATATTGGTCAACACTTCCCTTGTCGTACTTTGGCCACTTCAATGGGATCTTTTCTTGCACCCATAAGACCATAACACATAGGAACAGAATTAGGCCACTTGGCCCATCGAGTCTGCTCCGCCATTCAATCATGGCTGATATTTTCTTATCCCCATTCCCCTGCCTTCTCCCCATAACCCCCGATCCCCTTATTAATCAAGAGCCTATCTATCTCTGTCTTAAAGACACTCAATGATTTGGCCTCCACAGCTTTCTGCGGCACAGAGTTCCACAGATTCACCACCCTCTGGCTGAAGAAATTCCTCCTCATCTCAGTTTTAAAGGATTGTCCCTTTAATCTGAGTTGGTGTCCTCTGGTTCTAGTTTTTCCTACAAGTGGAAACATCCTCTCCATGTCCACTCTATCCAGGCCTCATAGTATCTTGTAAGTTTCAATAAGATCCCCCTTCATCCTTCTAAACTCCGAGTACAGACGCAGAGTCCTCAACCATTCCTCATACAACAAGTTCTTCATTCCACCTGAGAGGACATACTTAGCTTCATGCCTCATCCAAAAACTAGCACTCCCTCAGAGCTGCACTGAAGTGTCAGCCTTGATATCTGGTGCTCAAGTCAGAATGGGACTTGAACCCACAACGTTCTATCTTAGAAGCAAGTGTGCCACCCACTAAATCCCCTAATCCCCAAAAACCGATGAGTTACTGATACAACATACAAACAATGTGAGATTTTAACTCATAAATATCTACCCCACTTTTACAGAATTAAACCTGGATGCAGTATGCGGGACATGCAAGACCTGAGTACAAGTAAACACATTAATAAAAATAAACCACCAGAAATGGAGATTTTAATGATGAAAGTAAAAGGATAAGAGTCTGTGTTCCAGATGGACGTCTTCTTGTAGTTTCGTTTTCAGTCTAGACTTCCAGATGGATGTTGTATTTCCTTTCAGCTTGTAATAGCTTTTACTGTAGACTCGCAGGCATAGCAGGCAGCTAGCATTCGAGAGAGAGAGAGCGTGAAAGCTTATTCTTTCAGGATCTAGAAGCTTCTGCCTTCAGACAACAGGGAGCAGAGACAGGGAGCTGCTTCCATCTTTCAAGTAGCTTCCCCTGGGTTCCCTCCAAAATCTTCACCTGTTAGGAACCAATTGCTGTTGGTTGCTGAGCAGAATACTGTCCCTGGCCTATCCATTGACCATCAGCCAACCAATTGAAACAAACAATCTCTTGGGTGCCATAAAGTCTGGGTTCTTCTTCCCAAAATACAGAACATTATAACTGTGGAAGTCGGTATTAGAGGTATTACGGTACCCAGGTTGAGGCTGTAAGACCATTGGTGTGGGAGGGGCCTGAGACAGCAAGATCATTGGTGAAGCCTGCCTGCTGGTTCCGCCCAGTAAGGCGGAGTTTAAGGGTCTGTGTCTCCCCAGCTGCTGCATTCTGTACCTGCGCTGCTGGGGGAAACATCTCATCTAATAAAGCCTTCAATTGTACTCCAATCTCGCTTCGAGTGTTATTGATTGTGCATCAATAACACAGCGTACTATTTTGCCACTTTGAGTTCCTTACTTCCTCTGCTCGACTTAAAGGTGTATCTCTATTCACGATCCATGGACCAAAAATGATAAAGACAAAAGAAAAGAAAAGAATGGGAACGTTGGCAGACCAGCTGCCCGCCAGTAGGCCAAGGCAGATATTTGAAGTGGCCAATAAGGTCCATTGCGGGAACTTTGCCCAGAGCAGGAGGATTCGGTGAGTGGGGCGGGAGTGGAGCCCTGCTCTATGAGCCCTCCCTGGCCAATGGATTGCCAGACCCCAGCTTCCCCAACCTACCTAATCTCTCCTTGGGGCCACCCAACCCATTGAAGGCTAATTGGCTCCTGCCACTAAAATGCTACCCAGGGTCTTGCTTCCTGTCAAAGTGGGGTTGGATTCTGCTTGAGCAGAGGCCCCAGCAATGAAACCCCTCACCTGGCCACAGGTTTCAGCCCAATGAGCTGCTGCAAGTTTCAAATAATCCCAAAAATTATTCAAGCGAAGTTAGAAAATGTGGCTTTCTGGGGAGAATGTTTAGAATGTGGGAATCTCTGGCATAAACCATTGGTGAAGGAGTCTCCAGACACCAGCAGCCATAGAATCAGAGAACGGCAGACCGCAATGGAGGCCATTCGGCCCACTTGAGCTTTGACTTTCCTGGTCAATGCTCTTGTGGAAGAAAGACATTTCATTGCTGTCTGCATAGTTTCACTGGCATACTGCCGGATCTCCTCTGCCCCCCCCCCCCCCCCCCCCCCCCCCCCGCACCCCAGTCTCCTGGGTCTGTGGATCAAGTTTGGCCAGGGCAGGACTGCCTTTGTCCAGGCCCATGCTCCCCGATTGTGGGTGCACCAATCACTTTGAGGAATGGCATTTAGTTTGATAAACCAGGTCTCTCCCCAGGAATAGCACCATCTGATCGGGATGCCTGGCATCTCTGCTTTGACTCAATATTAAACCAACCTTGCTCGGCAAACATTGTCTTTTTTAGAATGGTTCCAGGTCATTAACTGACTCTTAACGACAGATTGAGCAAAATGATTATTGTTCCCCTTATTTTATTGGTTGCATAGCTGTGTGGGAGTTCTGGACCACAGGCTGTGAAGAGGGAATCATGTGTGAACTCGCAAGATTTGTTACTCCATACAAAATGATTAATAACCGACGGTTAACCCCTGAATAACATCTAGGTGGAAGGAAACTTGATTGTGAATCTCGGGGGTCGCTAAATATGGGAACTCGGAATCCACTCAGCATTAATTACAATGCAGAAAGAGATCATTTGGTCCTTTGTATCCGTCATGACTCCTTGTAAGAGCAATTTAGCCAGTCCAGCTCCCCTGTCTTTTCCTGGTGGCCACGCCACCTTTTTGCGCATCCAATTCTTTTTTAAAAAGTTAAGATTGAAGCCACCTCCACCCAGTGTGTAGCTTAGTGTCTGATTGGCTGAAGCTGCCCCCACCCTAATTGCTGAGAGGCAGTTATCTGTCAGTCACCTGAGGCCTGTTTAGTGGCACAAGGGTGGACATTGTATTCTTCTGTTTGAAGCTTAAGTAGTGTGAGTCACCCTGGTTAGCTGAGGTCTGTATAAAAGACAGACAGAAAGCGCACTCAGTAAGCTTTGCGCAGGTGAAGGAGACACAGCCTGAGTGAGTGAGACACATCCAGAGTGGGAATTGGAACTTGGTAATTTGGCGCAGTGAGGTAATTCGGTGCAGAGTGGGAGAAGGTGCTTTTTCCCGACCGTTTTGTTCTCTCTCTTTCTTCTGGCCTGTAATCTGCAGGGAGAGAACCAGAGAGCATCCTGGGAAGGTAAGTGATTTTTATTAGCTTTTCAAATTGCGGGGGGGGGGGGGGGGGGGAGGATACAGTGAAAATAATTTTTCTGCGAACAGCTCAACAGATCATTAAGTACATGAAAAGAAAAGGAAATAAAAGAAAATACATAATAGGGCAACACAAGGTACACAAATGTGTACATAACACCGTAAGAAGTCTTACAACACCAGGTTAAAGTCCAACAGGCTTGTTTCGAATCACTAGCTTTTGGAGGGCTCTGCAGCGCTCTGAAAGCTAGTGATTTGAAACAAACCTGTTGGACTTCAACCTGGTGTTGTAAGACTTCTTACTGTGCTCACCCCAGTCCAATGCCGGCATCTCCACATCATACATAAACACCGTCATCGGGTGAAGCATACAGGGTGTAGTGTTAATGAGGTCAGTCCATAAGAGGGTCATTTAGGAGTCTGGTAACAGCGGGGAAGAAGCTGATTTGTGCAGATGGAGTCAATGGATGGGAAGCAGGTTCATGTGATGGACTGGTCTGTGTTCACGACTCTCTGAAGTTTCTTGCAGTCTTGGGCCAAGCCGTTGCCATAGCAGGCTGTGATGCAGCCAGGTAGGATGCTTTCTGTGGTAACCACTCGCTGCCGAAACATATTTTCCTTGTATTACCATTGCTTCTTCTGCCAATTTCTTTGAATCTGTCTCTTCTGGTTCTTGACCCTTCTGCCAACGGGTGGGAACAGTTTCTCTCGGCCTACTCTGTCCAGACCCCTTGTGATTTCAAATCCCCTCTCAGGAGAACAGCTCCACCTTCTCCAATCTACCCAGACAGCTGAGGTCCCTCACCCCTATCTATTTATTTTTGTCTCGTTTCAACATGACATGCCACAAAAGACTTGCATTTATATAGAACCGGCAATGGCGCCGGGGGTGAACTGTCCACCCATTTCCATTCACCCCACTCTTCCCCTTTGGAATGACTCCTTTCCGACCATTTCCTCTTTTCAAATCTATTATGGGGTCGACTTTGACCATGACTGTAAGGAATCCCTAACTGCCTGTATGTTCCTTGACAGCAAGCAGTTATGAACCAGGCTCAACAATAGCACGTTGAGACTCATACGAAAATGCCTGGATTCTTGAGCGAGGAGTCAGATGGAGCCGCATCCAGGCACCAGTCAACACTTTTGGAGAAGGGAGTAAGGGGGAAGGGTGGGAAAAGAGGGCTAGTAGTGCAGAGAGGGCAGAAGGGAATGGGGGAGGTTAAAATCTATTAACAATAACAAAAGTGGGATAGAACATTGCAAGGTGCTTTTTGTTTATAGGATGTGGGCTGGGTGACATCACATTCCCATGGGTCTGGAGTCACATGTAGGCCAGGCTAGGTAAGGACGGCAGATTTCCTTCCCTAAAGGACATTAGTGAAACAGATGGATTTTTATGACAATCATGGTCAGCATTAGGTTTTCAATTCCAGATTTCCTTATTGAATTCAAATTTCCCCTTCTGCCCGAGTGGGATTTGAACCCAAGACCCCAGAGTCTCTGGATTACTATTCCAGCGATAATACCAGTGCGCCACTGCCTCCCCTCGTGTCAAATAGTGTTTGATCATCACGGGAGTGACAATCTAACATTACTTAACACCAAGCCACGTGAAGCTATTAAGATAGGGGGCTAAAGGGTTCGTCTCCGGGGCATGTCTCAAAAGAGGAGAGAGGGGGAGAGGGTCTTTGAGAGGGAATCCTCGCGTTTCGGGCCCAGGCAGCTGAAGACACAACCGCCAATGGTGAAATGATTAAAATCAGGGACGCGCAATAGGCCATAGTTTTTTTGACCCAAAGGACAGAGTAGGGTAGAACCTGTCCTTGATTAAGGGTACCCAGCATTTCAGAGAGCAGGAGAAGACCCCGTATTGTGATCCTTCACGCTTCGCGTTGAGGATCAAGAGGACGGATTGTAAGCCACCTGGGACGGCCACTTTACAACTAGGGACAGAGAAACTCGCAAAGCCCAGTGGGTAAAATGGACAAGCCAAGACTCAGGCAGGCTCAGAGCCTGAAAATGTATATTTGCAAGCAAGAAGTCCCGACGGTATCGAAACTCCGAACAAGAAGTAGAGGAGCGCAGATAAAGGGGCAGCAGGGTAGCATGGTGGTTAGCATAAATGCTTCACAGCTCCAGGGTCCCAGGTTCGATTCCCGGCTGGGTCACTGTCTGTGCGGAGTCTGCACGTCCTCCCCGTGTGTGCGTGGGTTTCCTCCGGGTGCTCCGGTTTCCTCCCACAGTCCAAAGATGTGCGGGTTAGGTGGATTGGCCATGCTAAATTGCCCGTAGTGTCCTAATTAAAGTAAGGTTAAGGGGGGGTTGTTGGGTTACGGGTATAGGGTGGATACGTGGGTTTGAGTAGGGTGATCATGGCTCGGCACAACATTGAGGGCCGAAGGGCCTGTTCTGTGCTGTACTGTTCTATGTTCTATATAGTCCTTGAAGAGTTGCTGGGGGCTCGTGGAGATGACAAAGAAAGAGCCGGGACATTAGAAACTCATACTTTCGGGCAAGGTTCGACGAAATAGGAGCAGAGGTCGACCATTAACTAACCATCATCGAAAGTCTTACTACCAGACGTGCATTCACATCTCCTTTTAAAAACAATCCCGATTTTCCTCTCGGTGTTATTTTCATCAGCCTCCATCGGTACTGATATCCCGGGAAGGAGCAGGTTTTAAATGTAAACGGAGGCAGGTTGACCAAGGTCACTGGAGTAGCCCTGCAGCAAACCCACCCAATACGTTAGCTCATGTGTTTCAGGAGGAATCTCCCCGAGCTCTGTGTTCCCGACCTGTTAACACCTGTTGTGCTGCACTGGGGGCGCAAAGGCACCAAGTGAGGAAAGGAGCAAAAACAAACTAGAAATGAGAGTCGTTGCCATGGAGAACTGCCAAACACGAAAGATTCCTTGACTGCCTTTGCATTGAGGTGCTTCAGAATTGTTGACGAGGAAAAGGTAGGAGACCAAATGCTGAAGCATTGATGATGACGCCAGTGGGTAAACACCCGTTCAGAACAAAGGCCGCTGGTCGAGCAATGGCTGGATTGAAAAATTCTCATCTTTGATTTCAAACCCCTCTCTGTCTCCCCCCCACCCCCCAACGCCACCTCCCCTCACCCCCTTCTTTTCTTAGTAACCTCCTCCAGCCCTCAACCCTCCAAGGTTGGCTGCGCTCATTTAATTCGGCCCCCTTCAACATTCTTGACTTTTGAAATGAAAATGAAAATCACTTATTGTCACGAGTAGGCTTCAATGAAGTTACTGTGAAAAGCCCCTAGTCACCACATTCCGGCGCCTGTTCGGGGAGGCTGGTACGGGAATCGAACCGTGCTGCTGGCCTGCCTTGGTCTGCTTTTAAAGCCAGTGCCAGCCCCGTGGCGTGGCAGCCACGTCTTCAGTTGTTCGAGCCCTAAGCTTCGGAATTCATTCCCTAAACCACTTCCCCCTCACTTTCTCGCATTCCTTTCTTTGAAATTAAGAAATGGAAATCGCTTACTGTCACAAGTAGGCTTCAAATGAAGTTACTGTGAAAAGCCCCTAGACGCCACATTCAAGCACCTGTTCGGGGAGGCTGGTACGGGAATTGAACCCGCGCTGCTGGCCTGCCTTGGTCTTCTTTAAAAGACAGCCATTTAGCCTGGTGTGCTAAACCAGCCCCCTCTTTAAGCCCTTCCTTAAGAACAACTTCTTCAACCAAGCTTTTGGTCACCTGACCATTTAAAAAATAAATTTCGAGTGCCCAATTAATTTTTTCCAATGAAGGGGCAATTTAGCGTGGCCAATCCACCGACCCTGCGCATCTTTGGGTTGTGGGGGGCAAAATCCACGCAAACCCGGGGAGAATGTGCAAACTCCATATAGACAGTGACCCAGAGCTGGGATCGAACCTGGGACCTCAGCGCCGTGAGGCAGCAGGGCTAACCACTGCGCCACCATGCTGCCCTTTGGTCACCTGACCTAATATCTTCTTCTGTGGCTCGGTGAGATTTTTCCGAATTCTCCTGTGAAACGCGTTTTATTACATCAGAGGGGATATAGCAATGAAAGCTGTTGTTGCAGTATTTCAAATAACTCCCCTCCAAAAGTACCTAATGGATGCTGGAGGGGGTGGGGCACCTCCAGATGCCATTGACTTGAAAGTAGATAGGGTTTTGTTGGGTGAGGGGTGAAAGGCGGGGAAATCGGGTTGATCAGCCATGATCTAAGTTAAGTGTCAGGCCAACCTTGAGGGGCCTCCTCCTGTTCCTGTCACCTGTTGGTTACGTGAGCAACGTACAAAGGGAACTTTCTATGACCAGTCTCCTCCACCCACAGTGAACCAATCTAAGACATCATTGCACTTAGCTATGATAATGATAATCGCTTATTGTCACGAGTAGGCTTCAATGAAGTTACTGTGAAAAGCCCCTAGTCGCCACATTCCGGCGCCTGTCCGGGGAGGCTGGTACGGGAATGTAACATTGTTGTAACATTGACTTCCCTTCAAGACTACTATGACTGTGAAGCATTTTGAGACGTCCTGAACATATGAAAGACACAATATAAAGTGCAAGTTGTTTCTTTCTTGCTTAATGTTTGCTCTGACCTGGTTTATTTTGTACTTTGTGATCCTCAAATACGGGAAACGCAGTCAATGTCTTTGTCAATCGACTGAGGTCTTGACCCTCTCACGTCCATGTGGGTGGCCTTGTTCTCTGGCCGGGTAGGCGTCATCCAATGAAGGGGATCTGGTGTAAGTCTGGCGGTGGATGGGGCAGCAGCGTTGAGGGTGAGCTGGGCGCCTGGCCAGGAGAGCATTGTCACAGTCACATCTGGAGGTAACAAAATGTGGATGAGGCTTTCAGCAGGAGATGAGCTGAAGTGGGGGGAGTGGGGTTGATTGCGGTTATTGATGATGTGCTGAGGTTAAGGGGCAGCACAGTGGCACAGTCGTTAGCACTGCTGCCTCACAGCTCCAGGGTCCCAGGTTCAATTCGGGCCACGGGTGACTGTGTAGAGTTTGCACTTTCTCCCTGTATATGCGTGGGTTTCCTCCGGGTGCTCCGGTTTCCTCCCACAGTCCAAAGATGTGCAGGTTAGGTGGATTGGCCAGGATAAATTGCCCCTTAGTGTCCAAAAGGTTAGGTAGGATTACGGAGATAGAGTGGAGGCGAGGGCTTAAGTCGGGCGCTTTTTCCAAGGGCCGGTGCAGACTCGATGGGCCAAATGGCCTCCTTATGCACTGTAAATTCTATGATTGTAGAAATTGGCAGAGATAGTGGATGAATGGTGTGCGAATCTGGCATCTGGTCTTGCGGACAGTGTCCCTACCTCTTCAGCCAAAAGCTTCAGGCTCGAGTCCCACCTCAGGACTTGATGGTGAAGGAAGACGTAAGACATAAGTCATAGGAGCAGAATTAGGCCACTCGGCCCATCGAGTCTGCTCCACCATTCAATCACGGCTGATATTTTTATCAACCCCATATCCCCTTATTAATCAAGAACGTATCTATCTCTGTCTTAAAGACACTCAGTGATTTGGCCTCCGCAGCCTTCTGCGGCAAAGAGTTCCACAGATTCACCCATCCTCTGGCTGAAAAAATTCCTCCTCATCTCTGTTTTAAAGGATCGTCCCTTTAGTCTGAGATGGTGTCCTCTGGTTCTAGTTTTTCCTACAAGTGAAAAGAAATGAAAATCGCTTATTGTCACGAGTAGGCTTCAATGAAGTTACTGTGAAAAGCCCCTAGTCGCCACATTCCGGCGCCTGTCCGGGGAGGCTGGTACGGGAATCGAACCGTGCTGCTGGCCTGCTTGGTCTGCTTTAAAAGCCAGCGATTTAGCCTGGTGAGCTAAACCAGCCCCTCCGGGAACCAGTGGAAACATCCTCTCCATGTCCACTCTATCCAGGCCTCGCAGTATCCTGTAAGTTTCGATAAGATCCCCCCCCTCATCCTCCTAATCTCCAACGAGTACAGACCCAGGTTCCTCAACCGTTCCTCATGCGACAAACTCTTCATTCCAGGGATCATTCTTGTGAACCTCCTCTGGATCCATTCCAAGGCCAGCACATCCTTCCTTAGATACGGGGCCCAAAACTGCTCACAATACTCCAAATGGGGTCTGACCAGAGCCTTATACAGCCTCAGAAGTACATCACTGGTCTTGTATTCTCGCTCTCTTGACATGATTGCTAACATTGCATTTGCCTTCCTACCTGCCAACTGAACCTGCACGTTAACCTTTGGAGAATCGTGAACAAGGACTCCCAAGATCCTTTGTGCTTCTGATTTCCTCAGCATTTCCCCATTTAGAAAATAGTCTATGCCTCCATTCCTCCTTCCAAAGTGCATAACCTCACACCTTTCCACATTATGTTCGTAACACAACTAAATCGGTCAAGTATTAATCAGAAAATCCTTTCATCACACACTGATGGCAGGTGGTAACAGCGAGAGAGATTTATAGTTAGTCACATGAGCCTGGAGCCTCTCACCATCACTATCCACAGTTCCAGACTACAACAGGCATCCGAAAGTGTTCATTGTCACAACGACTCAGGCTTCTTGAGGTGGCATGATGTGGAGATGCCGGCGTTGGACTGGGGTGGGCACAGTAAGAAGTCTTACAACACCAGATTAAAGTCCAACAGGTTTCTTTAGAATCACTAGCTTTCGGAGCGCAGCTTCTTCATCAGGGACTCGCCTGAGGAAGGAGCTGCGCTCCAAAAGCTAGTGATTCCAAACAAACCTGTTGGACTTTAACCTGGTGTTGTAAGGCGTCTTGGGGAGGGGTGTTGGCCTCAGTTGGCTGGATGGCTGGTGTGGTTCAGATTGGTGCCAACAGCAAGGGCTTCGATGCCCAAAATGGCTGGGGTAGATGCGGGATCTGCCGCCCCGCCCTTGCTGAGGGTTAAAATGGTGGTGAAGGCCACGGGGCTGTGGGTCAGACCTGCCGTCGGGCGGGCAGAGAAACGAAGAAGAATTTAGCAAAGCCATCGGCGTTGCTCCTTGAAAAACCAGGTCACCAGCCCGACCCGTGCAACGTCAAAGGTAGACGGGGAAAAAAAACACAAGAAGCTGTAACACAAGAAAATGTAAGACCATAGGTCATAGGAGCAGAATTAGGCCACTCGGCCCATCGAGTCTGCTCCACCATTCAATCACGGCTGATATTTTTATCCATCCCATATCCCCTTCTTAATCAAGAACCTATCTATCTCTGTCTTAAAGACACTCAGTGATTTCGCCTCCACAGCCTTCTGCGGCAAAGAGTTCCAGAGATTCACAACCCTCTGGCTGAAGAAATTCCTCCACATCTCTTTTTTAAAGGATGGTCCCTTTAGTCTGAGATGGTGCCCTCTGGTTCTAGTTTTTCCTACTCGTGAAAACATCCTCTTCACGTCCACTCTATCCAGGCGTCGCAGTACCCTGTAAGTTTCAATAAGATCCCCCCTCATCCTCCTAATCTCCAACGAGTACAGACCCAGAGTCCTCAACCGTTCCTCATGCGACAAGTTCTTCATTCCAGGTATCATTCTTGTGAACCTCCTCTGACCCATTCCTAGGCCAGCACATCCTTCCTCAAATACGGGGCACAAAACAGCTCACAATACTCCAAATGGGGTCTGACCAGAGCCTTATACAGCCTCAGAAGTACATTCAGAAGCTGTATAATTACTTTGCAATCTAGTGCTATGGGATCCTCACCTCCACCTCCAGCTGTGCTCCATACAAATGGAAAATGGGTGAATGATGGCAGCTTCCTGCCACTCACAGTCTGTGCTGCTGTATCTCCGGCAGGAAGAATTTCAATTGGTCTCCGGGCTGTAGGAAAGTGAGAGCTCGCTCTCCGTCAAACAGGAAATTCGAGGGGAGTTGCTTCGACCGGATTTTAGCTATTTTAAAATTGTGCAATCCGCAGGAACGTTGTGACCAAAGAACAAATAAAAATATTGAAACTGCGGCAGCTGCTTCCTCGTTGTATTCGATGTGCGGGCACCTGCTGCCGTGGAAATTTCCAGTTGACAATATCTTTCCATCGTTAAAAAAAAAAAGAGAGGAGAAAGGGTAAATGTTTTGTGGGTGGAATGTCACAGAGTAAGATCTCACACGTTGGCAATTTAAAAATCCCAAAGAATAATCTTCCATTTGAAGACAAACACACGAGGGAATTTTTTTTTGCCTTGAGGGGACAATTTAATCTTTTCCTCTCACTTAAAGCTGGAATTAGAACGTGCTCTTATCATTTTGGGCACTTAGCTTTTCATATGTCGTCCCAGGAAGCAAGGTTAAAGGATCAGAATTGACATTGATGTTTCTAGGGAAAGATGAGACGCATGTCTTAAAAATAACAAAAGATCAGTCAATATTAAAGAATCCTCATGCAAGGGGGGTGAAGGGAGAGTTAAATTCAGCAACAACAAATTAGATGAACTGGAGGATGCGCTCGTCTATCAGTCTACGCTCCTTCTGCCGTGGCGCAGTGGTGACATTCTTACCTCGGAGTCAGAAGGTCGTGGGTTCAAACTCACCCCAGAGACTTAAACAAGGCGGACGCTCCTGTGCCAAAGAAGTGCCGGGCTCCCAGAGACGCTGGGCTGAATCTTCTGGCTCTTCCTGGTGTCCTGGCCGGCCAATATTCCTCAATCAGCATCACTAAAACAGATTACCTGGTCATTTTCACATTGCTGGCTGTGGGAGCTTGCTGTGCGCAAATTACCTTGCCGCGCTTACATCATAACTGACTGCGCTTCGACAGCTGGAAAGCACTTTGGGAAATCTTGAGCTTGTCAAGATGCGAGGTTTGTTTCTTTTTCTTTTACGTTGCCGAGGTTCAAAAAAACGCAGCTGCTTCTCATGTGGGTAGCTGGTACTGGATAGATGTAGAGAATGGGCGAGTTATCAGGGCGTTCCAGTTTGGTACAAGCAACAGAGAATGATGAGGTTACGGAAAAGTGCTTTATCAAGTGGGTCTTTGAGCCATTCGGGCGAGGAATGTTCCTGTTTCCAGTAATGGTCTGATGTTGGAGGTTGGGGCGGGGGGTGGGGGGTGGGGGGAAAGGTGAATGAATTGGCCTCAGTGCCTCTTGAGTAAGGGAAAGAGAATGGGCCAAGGGTTCCTGCCCTTGAGGAAGTGCTCCCATGGTGTTGTTACATTGGGACAAGATCAGGGTGAGTTTGGGGCCATTTGGTGGTGAGCCCAGTTAAACGGGTCAGACGTTGTGTGATGCTCACTCTGGCCTGTTCCATCCTAAAGTAGCAACCATGCTCGGGTGCTGCTGGAAGTGCCCCTATTTGAAAACTTAAAGGGGCCTATCAGCTGAAAGCGGATGTGCCCAGCGGTCGGTCCCTGTGACAACACTGGGCATTGGGCGTAACAGGGCACTATGACCACAGATCTCATTTCAACACCGCTAGTAGGCCGCTGTCACCCCATTGCCACGATTTCAGATCAATGCACCAAACATCTTCCAGAAGCAAAGGAATGAGAGAAGAAAATTCAGACCGTGGGCGTGAGCGGCACGGCAGCACAGTGGGTAGCACTGTTGCATCGCAGCGCCAGGTTCAATTCCGGCCTCAGATATGACTGTCTGTGCAGAGTCGTCACGTCCTCCCCGTGTCTGCGTGGGTTTCCTCCGGGTGCTCCGCTTTCCTCCCACAAGTCCAAAGATGTGCAGGTTAGTTGGATTGGGGTTGGATTGGCCATGCTAAATTGCCCTTAGTGTCCAAAAAAGGTTAGGTGGGGTTACTGGGATAGGGTGGAGGTGTGATCTTTCCATGGGCCTGTGCAGACTCGATGGGCCGAATGGCCTCCTTCTGCACTGTAAATTCTACGAAAAGTGAAAGTATAAAGCAGAGAAGCAAGTTGAAACAGAGCGGCGTATTTCCTCGGCCTTGGTAAGCGTGACAGCTTTTGCCAATCACCGATTGGCAGTTCAGCACACTGCCTTGACAGAAAGCTTTTTTCCGGACTTCTTTTTATTAACTGTGCAATATAATTTATTGGATTCGGGGAAATGCCCTGGATATTTCTGGATGACGGAATGCCATCCATTTCCTTCCGAGTTTACTGGGCGAGTGAACCACCCCTTAAACTCTGGATTTTGCTCCCGGCAAAGCAACAGAGAAAGATGTACACAATGTACAGAGTTTACCGGGAAACTCACTGGGTTCTGGTGGTTGCTTCAGACGAGCTCTGAAAGGGTTCATTGTAAAACAGACAAACCAAAGTAATCCTCCAGAGAAAAACAACCCAGCTCCTGTTGACTATGTTATTCCTGTACATTATTAAAGGCTGTTACAACAAGCCATCTGCATTCACAGATGAGCTTACAGAATGGCAGTGAAGTGAAACAAGGTACGGGGTGGGGGAGAGTGTAACTATATGAGGTTTAACTCTTTGCTTGCCAAATTCAGCTTCAATAATCCATCCAGGTTGATATAATCTGCTGGACATGCCGATAGAGTGAGGCGAAGGCCCAGGAGGCTCGTGTGAAGCATAATTGCCAACAGAGATGAGTCGGGCCGAATGGCCTGGTTATGTTCCTGCCTGTTTTTGGACTGAGGATCTATTGCCTTAAAAGGAAACTGATAACCAGTCATTACCAAAACAGTGCTGATTCGCTAAAGTAATCACCCCTCCCCCCCCGTTGGATAATTGAACCCTGGTCACCCTCGGGACATGATGTGGAGATGCCGGCGTTGGACTGGGGTGAGCACAGTAAGAAGTCTGACAATACCAGGTTAAAGTCCAACAGGTGTGTTTCAAACACGAGCTTTCGGAGCACCGCTCCTTCCTCAGGTTCACTGAGGAAGGCTCTGAAAGCTGGTGTTTGAAACAAACCTGTTGGACGTTTAATGGCAGGTTTTGTAAGACTTCTTACTTGTGCTCACCCTTGGAATCGTCAGGGACATGGACCACTGTAAATTCAATTCAATTCAATCTCAAGCTTTCCTTAATACGAGGTGCTCAACACAAAATAATGTCGGCACATGTTGGTTTAAAAAAAATTTACATTGTCCTTTATTTTCTTCGGTTACAGCAATTTGAAAAGATCAGTCGGATGAAATGATTTAGCCCCAGCAGCATGGAATATTACCTGAGAATGATTGTGGGTACTTAAAATTGTCGCTCCACAACCAGGTTCGATTCCCGGCTTGGGTCGCTGTCTGTGCGGAGTCTGCATGTTCTCCCCATGTGTGCCTGGGTTTCCTCCGGGTGCTCCGGTTTCCTCCCACAGTCCAAAGATGTGTTGGTTAGGTGGATTGGTCATGCTAAAAAATTACCCTTAGTGTCCAAAATTGCCCTTAGTGTTGGGTTGGGTTACTGGGTTATGGGGGTAAGGTGGAGGTGTGGGATTGGGTAGGGTGCTCTTTCAAAGAGCTGGTGCAGACTCGATGGGCCGAATGGCCTCCTTCTGCACTGCAAATTCTATGAACATGACTTGCCAATTCTTATACTCAATGCCCCGGCCAATGAAGGCAAGCGTGCCGTATGCCTTATTGACTACCTTCTCCACCTGTGTTGCCTCTTTCAATGACCTGTGGACTTGTACACCTAGATCTCTCTGACTATCAATGAGTCTCATGTTGCACCTGCAGCTGAAACATAAGAACATAAGAACATAAGAACTAGGAGCAGGAGTAGGCCATCTGGCCCCTCGAGCCTGCTCCGCCATTCAATTAGATCATGGCTGATCTTTTGTGGACTCAGCTCCACTTTCCGGCCCGAACACCATAACCCTTAATCCCTTTATTCTTCAAAAAACTATCTATCTTTACCTTAAAAACATGTAATGAAGGAAACATCCCATCTCTCGATGGGAGTCCACACCACCCTGGACACTTCAGTTGCCACATCGCCAGCAAGGAAATCCTTAGAGAAACTTACAATCTTGTCAGTTCCCATTTCTTGTTCTCTTCCTCCACGGGCTAATTGGCTCAGTCAAAATGAATTTGCATCTGCATTAAACAAGCAGACAGTTTAACATCATACAAACTCATTGAACAAACAACAGTAACAGCCAGACCTTAGTCGTTTGAAACACAGGTTTGTAACATATCTTATTTTGTCCCTTGTGATTATCAGCTATGCTACCAGCACGGTAGCATGGTGGTTAGCATAAATGCTTCACAGCTCCAGGGTCCCAGGTTCGATTCCCGGCTGGGTCACTGTCTGTACGGAGTCTGCACGTCCTCCCCGTGTATGCGTGGGTTTCCTCCGGGTGCTCCGGTTTCCTCCCACAGTCCAAAGATGTGCGGGTTAGGTGGATTGGCCATGCTAAATTGCCCGTAGTGTCCTAAAAAAAAAGTAAGGTTAAGGGGGGAGTTGTTGGGTTACGGGTATAGGGTGGATACGTGGGTTTGAGTAGGGTGATCATTGCTTGGCACAACATCGAGGGCCGAAGGGCCTGTTCTGTGCTGTACTGTTCTATGTTCTATGTTCTATGTCACTCAGTTATGTTTGAAGAAAGTAGATCATAAAACCTAGGAGCAGAATTAGGCCACTCGGCCCATCGAGTCTGCTCCGCCATTCAATCATGGCTGATATTTTCTCAGTCCCATTCTCCTGCCTTCTCCCCATAACCCCCGATCCCCTTATTAATCAAGACAATTAATCATTAGACAAGGCATTTCAATCAGATAAACTGAATACCCACCTACTCAACAATAACTATTAATGAACATCTACTCATCAATAACTAACAATGAATATCCTTCTGACGATAGCTATCAAAACTCAACACTATCAGTCATTAACTACCAACCCTAAGCATCTATCGACCAATAACTAGGGGGGATATCATAGAAACATAAAATTATGAAGGGAATAGATAGGATCGATGCGGGCAGGTTGTTTCCACTGGCGGGTGAAAGCAGAACTAGGGGGCAGAGCCTCAAAATAAGGGGAAGTAGATTTAGGACTGAGTTTAGGAGGAACTTCTTCACCCAAAGGGTTGTGAATCTATGGAATTCCTTGCCCAGTGAAGCAGTTGAGGCTCCTTCATTAAATGTTTTTAAGATAAAGATAGATAGTTTTTTGAAGAATAAAGGGATTAAAGGTTCTGGTGTTCAGGCCGGGAAGTGGAGCTGAGTCCGCAAAAGATCAGCCATGATCTCATTGAATGGCGGAGCAGGCTCGAGGGGCCAGATGGCCTACTCCTGATCCTAGTTCTTATGTTCTAACTAACAACAATGAACATATGCCCATCAATAAATACCAGTAATAGTCTCCCTCCTACTGATAACGGCCAAGAATGGACACTGTTCATCATTACTGTCAGTAATGAACTCCTATCCATTCAATGACTATCAATAATTGACACTTTCCTATTGAACAATCAGTAATGAAAACCTACCCATCAAAATTGGATCCAGATTTGTGCACAGTGAACATATGACTGGATGAGGTATCAGGAAGCCTTAATACCTAAGGTATTAAGGGAGTCAAAGGTTAATTGCCCCAGTGACTGGAATCATACCTGACTCAAGGCAAGACAGTTGTATTTGTCAGAGGCCAATTATCTCAGCCTCAGCACATGGCTGCAGGGCTTTCCTCAGGTAAAGAGGCAGCATGGTAGCATTGTGGATAGCACAATTGCTTCACAGCTCCAGGGTCCCAGGTTCGATTCCGGCTTGGGTAACTGTCTGTGCGGAGTCTGCACATCCTCCCCGTGTGTGGGTGGGTTTCTTCCGGGTGCTCCGGTTTCCTCCCACAGTCCAAAGATGTGCAAGTTAGGTGGATTGGCCATGATAAATTGCCCTTTGTGTCCAAAATTGCCCTTAGTGTTGGGTGGGGTTACTGGGTTATGGGGATAGGGTGGAGGTGTTGACCTTGGGTAGGGTGCTCTTTCCAAGAGCCGGTGCAGACTCGAAGGGTCGAATGGCCTCCTTCTGCACTGTAAATTCTATGATAAATGACCTTAACTCAACCATCTTCAGCTGACTCTTCAATGATAGTTCCTTCATGATAAAGTCACCAGTGATAGGATGCACAATAAACACAGCCTTGCCAATATTCCCATGGTCTGAGAACAAAATACAATCCAAACCACATGCATTGCATCTGCTCTCATAATTTGTGCTACGTTGCTTTATCCAAACAGTAGCAGGTTTGCTAAATACCTTTGACAAGTGGGTGATATCCTTCACAAAGAAATGTTTCATACAGGAAATAGTTTGCTTGACTGTCATCTCCAACTTTCAATAATTAAAGTCGACAAAAGTTGGAAACGTGTTCATACCTGCTTCGCCGTTCAAGGAATCATTTAAATTCTGAATTAAGCAAGCACTTTGTACGCAGGCTGAAAAATAACTGCTCACGTTCCAAATAACACAGTCCTTTCTTGTACACTGCCTGCTAGTGTGTGTGAGTTACTGCGTTGCTAGAGCTTAATCGAGGGGATTGAGGCGTCTTTGGTGAGAATGTTAGTAGTGAGCTGAAAATCTCCGAGATTTTATTCATCTTTGTAAAAGACCTCATGAACAATGTTCTCACTGCTCTCTGTCAAAACTCAACAACTGTTCAGAGTGAAATGGATTACCTAAACTTGTACAAACTCAGAAGTGGCCACAGCTAGGCACCGCCCCAAACCCCCCCCCCAACCCTTTCACCCCTTGACCCCTCCCCACACCCCCTCTCCCCACACCCCTTCCCCACCCTCCTTCCTCCTCCCCACACTCCTTCCTCCTCCCCCACCCTCCTTCCTCCTCCCCACCCTCCTTCCTCCTCCCCCACCCTCCTTCCTCCTCCCCCACCCTCCTTCCTCCTCCCCCACCCTCCTTCCTCCTCCCCCACCCTCCTTCCTCCTCCCCACCTTCCTTCCTCCTCCCCCACCCTCTTTCCTCCTCCCCCATGCACACACGCATGTATGCACACAGATCTAAAAACCGATGAATACAGTCTCTATTCACATTTTATAACAGAATGGTCCGAACACGAAACTTAAAATGTAATGGGCTACAAATACGATTGCACCATGTCCAATTTGAAAGGAACACTCATTGTGACCCTGAAGTGCACCATCCGCTTGATGCACTATCAATTACCACAGAGACGAGAGTCGTGGAATAATGGAGGCTTTATTGAGCAAAGATGTTGTGCCTCCTGTAGCTGCTCCCAGAATGGCTGCAGCACCGGGGTGCACACACATTTATGCACCACCTACTGGGCGGAGCCAGCAGACAGGGATTTGCCCATGTACTTCTAGTATATGTGTCTTACCGTAATACATATAACACTGCTAGTGGTGACTACCACACCGCTGAGTTGACCTAGGCAGACATTTAGCAGACCAGGACCCACAAAGTAATGCTCAATGCTTGTTTGAGGCCCCCTTTGAAAGGCTGGGTTGCCCTTGAATGCATATGGTCGCTGGGTGGCTGCATTCAGGAAAATCGGGGCCTAACGGCTGGTCCTTGAAGAGACTGCCACTGGCGGCCACCAAATTGGGAGGTTTGCTGAAAAATGCTGACCCGAATATGGCATCAGTCACCACTTCTCTTCAGATCGGCAAGCGCTTATCGGAGTGCCCCAGGTGAGGATACAGTGGCCTGAGATTGGAAACCGTCTCACCAACAGCCTCCCTGGGTGGACAGCTTAAATGAACCCCAAGACCTAACAGGTTCCTTGGGCCTACCAGTTTGGGTCAGTGTCTAGCCTCGGTCTGGTTTCGGGTCAATTGGATTGGATTGGATTGGATTGGATTGGATTTTGGATTGGATGTGTTTATTGCCACGTGGACGAAGGTACAGTGAAAAATATTTTTCTGCGAGCAGCTCAACAGATCATTAAGTACATGGAAAGAAAAGGAAATAAAAAGAAAATACATAAGAGGGCAACGCAAGGTACACAATGTAACTCCACAAGCACCAGCATCGGGTGAAGCATAAAGGGGTGTAGTGTTATAGAATAGAACAGTACAGCACAGAACAGGCCCTTCAGCCCTCAATGTTGTGCCGAGCCATGATCACCCTACTCAAACCCACGTATCCACCCTATACCCGTAACCCAACAACCCCCCCTTAACCTTACTTTTATTAGGACACTACGGGCAATTTAGCATGGCCAATCCACCTAACCCGCACATCTTTGGACTGTGGGAGGAAACCGGAGCACCCGGAGGAAACCCACGCACACAGGGGGAGGACGTGCAGACTCCACACAGACAGTGACCCAGCCGGGAATCGAACCTGGGACCCTGGAGCTGTGAAGCATTTATGCTAACCACCATGCTACCCTGCTGCCCCTATTCACATTGATGAGGTCAGTCCATAAGAGGGTGGTTTAGGAGTCTGGTGACAGAGGGAAAGAAGCTGTTTTTGAGTCTGTTCGTGCGTGTTCTCAGACTTTTGTATCTCCTGCCTGATGGAAGAAGTCTCTCAAATTTGTCTCTCAAATCTGTATTAGATGAACCAGGCTTTTATGACAGAAAAAATATTTGGCCAAATGTTTCTTTTGTTTATCACACACATAATACGGCAACATAAGTGAGAACAGACACTGTGACGTGACCCATGTCCATTGGTGTTTACACTGTGCCTTCCTCAATCACTAAAAATAGGTTTGGCACATTCTCCAGCATGGGGACGGTTTCTCCTTTCACCTGTATGAATTAATTTTCAAATGCATCTGAGATGAATGTGTCAGGCTCACAGATCCTCACCTTTGCATAAACTTGCACAACAAAATTCAAAGAACTGTGCGAATGTGCATGAATAGTTTCTACATGCCGTATAACAGGATAGGCAACACCCTGGATGACTAAAGAAATCAAAATGTCATGGAGTCGATTTGTATGCTTGCACTTGTGCAATCTGGGTTGGCATGGGGGTCGGAATTGAATGTGGTTGCCGCAGCAACACAGATTTTGTAAACACTGCAACTTGCAAATTGATGGGCGAGTGAAGAAATGCTGGAGTTTTCTTAGAACGCTACAGCTCATAATGCCTGCGTTAACTCTTGGAAAGAGCTGTCCAATTAGTCCCATTCCCCATGCTCGTCCCCCATGGTCCTGTAAATGTTCTCCCCTAAAGTATTTTGTCCAATTTCCTTTTGAAAGATATTACTGAATCCGCCTCCATCAGCTTTGCAGGCAGTGCTGTCAGGAAAACAGAGGTAGTTCAATGAGCTATATTTGTATTGTTAAATGTTAGAAATAAGGGATAGATTTAAGTGGGTTTAAGTCAATGGTTCTGAGGGAGGAAGGGTAAACCTTCATGCTGGACAAAGGTATGTCTGGGGGTTTGGTCAGTCCAAACTGTACGTCTATTGTGCTTAGGGAGGGTTATAGCGTGAAATGTAAATAAGCTGGGAGAAGTATACAGTCGTTTCTTAGCGTCTTTAGGGTAGGAAGATTTTTTGAGTTTAATTTTAGCTGGATTTATTGCAGTTGTTTACAGGAAGCGGGCGAGGGAGCATCTCCCTCAGCTTTGACAGAAGAAATGAAGTAATGATTAAGAAAACAAGTCCTGGAGGCTTAAGGAACAGCTGGTTAAGGAAATTAGAGAAATGAAGAGAGGTTTCCAAGAAGTATGACGTTAAAGGAAAAGAGGAAACAGGCACTAGAGCATTCATGAGACAGAACTGAGGAGAAGTCTGGTGAGAAGCCAGAATGATATCTGTAGTGATTCTAATGACCTGGCGGCTATAGATCTTGAAAGAGCCTCCCAGCCTGATTCCAAAACTACAAGTCCATATGTAAAGAAATTTGACCTCCTGACCTGAAAGTGCCCAGCTTTGTGACTTGCTGAACATGCGTCTCTTCGTGTTTGCAAAGTTTTACTACAGCCTGTGGAACATGAGTTGGAATAATTGTGGAAATCGGCGGCTGGATCTCAGAGTTTGTGTAAAAGCATTTAAGACAAAGGAAGCCTGAAAGGAGAGGCGGAAAATCTGGATTCCTTATCAAAACAGTGGAGCAGGAGCTTTGTTTGACAGGCTAGTTGGAAAACCTGGAGTTGGATTCTTAATGAAAACAGCTGATGGAATGCATGGTTTGAAAGAAGATTTTCAAGTGGGCCTTTTTGGGAGCGGAGTTTGGAAATACTCATGTGGCAGTCATCTGGGCAAATTGTGAGAAAAATCCACGGAAGATTGGTTGAGTGGCATTACTATTTCGTTCAGAGTGGGGTTATCTTTGAAAACTGTACAGAATTGCGCAGCTAAGACAGAAGTAAAGGGGTATTGTATTATAATCAAACTTTCCATGTTTGATAAATGTTTTCTAGTTGTTAAAACTAATTAGCAGACGTGTGACCCTGTACCTCCATGTTTTCTAAAAGAAAAGGAAAAAGTTACGGATCTTTTGAGCCAAGGTTCCATTCTGGAATCTCCCATCCCATATTAGCACCAACAGTGATTGTAACATTGTGTTCCCAGGCAAACACTTCCAACTCTTCCGCCCGCTCAACTATATTACTTCTGCTAATCAGTGTTGATGTATTAGAACATATTTATAATACAAAAGGTTCCTTTGCTCATCAATCCGAATTTGTTCAAATCACTTACTCTCTCCACTGGACCCTAATGCTGAGCAAGACTCCAGAAGCAGTGGAACTCAGTATCACAGGGAGTAGGTGAGCAGAATAGCATCGATGGAGGTGCTTAAGGGAAAGCTGGAAAAATACATGAGGGAGAAAGGTGTCATAATATGCACCCTTGCACATCGTGAGGTAGGAGCAGGCAGTGA
Source organism: Scyliorhinus canicula (assembly GCF_902713615.1). Taxonomy (NCBI): domain Eukaryota; kingdom Metazoa; phylum Chordata; class Chondrichthyes; order Carcharhiniformes; family Scyliorhinidae; genus Scyliorhinus; species Scyliorhinus canicula. The sequence continues at coordinate 12,198,146 of NC_052146.1, forward strand.
CAGACACCCAGGTGAGCCAATCAACATACAGAACAGAACACGACCAATCACCAGACAGAACACCAGAGCGGGGCTTCCAACTATAAAACACACGAGGCATCAGCACTCCGCCTCTTTCCACTGGTGACAACTGTAGTAACAGTCAGGGTGTACAAATCATTCAACACCTTCTACACGTGGATCAGAGCTATCCTGGTCTAGATAGTTAATGTTAGTTTACTTAGAGTAGGAGAGAGTCAACCCACAGGCAGCAGCGTGCTTTGTTTCTGAAGTTCAATAAATCTTATTGAACCAACGTCTACGTTTGATGTATGCTTGATCATTTAACTGCATCGTGTTGCAGTCCGTGTTACCCCAGGGTGAATAACATGACAAAAGGACAGAAGGGTAGATGATAGGGTAGATGAAGGAGGTAGGCGGAGACTTGAGTGGATTATAAACACCAGTCACCTAGTGTGTATATTCCACACAAATCTCCTCTCAGTCCATCTACCCTATCTCAGTACATCTTTCTAATCCCTTTTCTCTCATGTTCTTGTCTAGTTTCCTTTGGAAACCATCTGAGTTATTTGCCTGAACCACTTCCTGTGACAGCAAGTTTTACATTCTAACCTCTCCCCGGATTTATTTCCCAGCTGGGTTTATTAGTGACGATGTTGTATTTGTGGTCTGGGTTTTCGATTCTCTCACATTTGGAAACATTGATTGGGATTCAATGTGGGTGCGAAGCTCCCACCCACCAGCGAGGCCATCTTCACCTGCCCTGGAAGACACCACTCTATTTCACATTCCAATTCTCATCCCGCACCTACAGGTGCACTAAGGCATCCTTGTGTCCGTTTCCAGAGCTAGTAATTCCTGGAACAGGTCACTAGTCTGTCGTCAGGGGGCTTATAGCTTGAGAGGAGCCGCGCCACATCAATCTTGGCTGACCAGGAGTCTCTCCCATTCTTACCGCCATCATTAGCGTGTTTGGAAGGACTTGCAGGCTGACACATTCAACCTGTCTGACTGCGTTATCAATTGGATTGGATTGGATTGGATTGGATTTATTTATTGTCACGTGTACTGAGGTACAGTGAAAAGTATTTTTCTGCAAGCAGCTCAACAGATCATTCAGTACATGGGAAGAAAAGGGAATTAAACAAAATTCAAGAAAATACATGAGAATACATAATAGGGCAACACAAGATATACAATGTAACTACATAAGCATTGGCATTGGATGAAGCATACAGGGTATAGTGTTAATGAGGTCAGTCAATAAGAGGGTCATTTAGGAGTCTGGTGACAGTGGGGAAGAAGCTGTTTTTGAGACTGTTCGTGCGTGTTCTCAGACTCTGAATCTCCTGCCTTATGGAAGTAGTTGGAAAAATGAGTAAGCCGGGTGGGAGGGATCCTTGATTATGCTGCCTGCTTTCCCCCGGCAGCGGGAGGTGGAGATGGAATCAATGGATGGGAGGCAGGTTTGTGTGATGGACTGGGCGGTATTCACGACTCTCTGAAGTTCCTTGCGGTCCTGGGCTGAGCAGTTGCCATGCCAGGCTGTGATGCAGCCCGATAGGATGCTTTCTATAGTGCATCTGTAAAAGTTGGTAAGGGTTAATGTGGACATGCCGAATTTCCTTCGTTTCCTGAGGAAGTATAGGCGCTGTTGTGCTTTCTTGGTGATAGCGTCAACGTGAGTGGACCAGGACAGGTTTTTGGAGATGTGCACCCCGAGGAATTTGAAACTGCTAACCATCTCCACCTCGGTCCCGTTGATGCTGACAGGGGTGTGTACAGTACTTTGCTTCCTGAAATCGATGACCAACTCTTTAGCTTTGCTGGCATTGAGGGCAATGCACCTTCCTTGACCATTAAGTCCTGGGTTGGGATTCGAACCTGGAGCTTTTTGCTCAGAGGCAGGGACGCGACCCACTGCGTCACAGGAAATCCATCTAGTTCGCATGACTGAGGAAATTAGTTGTTGATGTTGTGGCTTCTGCTACCCACCCAGTCCTCACCCTTCAAGGCAGCTGTCTCACTACCAAGGGCTGTTGACGAAACAGAGAGCCGGCAGCTTTCCAGTCCCAGCAGAGTCAGTGGGAACGGAGTCCGCTGCTGGGACCACGATCAGTCCCCGGGTCAGGAGCAATGCTGGAGTTAAGGTGAGTGGAGCGGGTCCTCCATAGGGATTCCCCAGGCATATCCTCAACGAGTCTGGAGTGCGGGTCTGGTGACTGACCCCCGCTCTGCAGGGGGGTTCTTCTAGACAGGGCATCTCTTATTGACGAGGTTGGGGGGTGGGTGTTGCATGGGAGCACAGGGTGCCGGAACAGGAGAGAACATCTCCCTCCCACCCACTACCTCTTCCCTCAAGGTCACAGGAACGACACAAAGGTTGGTGGAATTGCCGATAGCGATGAGGACTATCAGAGGATACAGCAGGATTTAGATCGTTTGGCGACTTGGGCGGAGAGATGGCAGATGGAGTTTAATCCGGACAAATGTGAGGTAATGCATTTTGGAAGGTCTAATGCAGGTAAGGAATATACAGTGAATGGTAGAACCTTCAAGAGTATTGACAGTCAGAGAGATCCAGGTGTACAGGTCCACAGGTCACTGAAAGGGGCAACACAGGTGGAGAAGGTAGTCAAGAAGGCATACGGCATGCTTGCCTTCATTGGCCGGGGCATTGAGTATAAGAATTGGCAAGTTATGTTGCAGCTGTATAGAACCTTAGTTACGCCACACTTGGAGTATAGTGTTCAATTCTGGTCGCCAAACTACCAGAAGGATGTGGAGGCTTTAGAGAGGGTGCAGAAGAGATTTACCAGGATGTTGCTTGGTATGGAGGGCATTAGCTATGAGGAGCGGTTGAATAAACTCGGTTTGTTCTCACTGGAACGACGGAGGTTGAGGGGCGACTTGATAGATGTCTACAAAATTATGAGGGGCATAGGCAGAGTGGATAGTCAGAGACTTTTTCCCAGGGTAGAGGGGTCAATTACTAGGGGGCATAGGTTTAAGGTGCGAGGGGCAAGGTTTAGAGGAGATGTACGAGGCAAGTTTTTTACACAGAGGGTAGTGGGTGCCTGGAACGCGCTGCTGGAGGAGGTGGTGGAAGCAGGGACGATAGTGACGTTTAAGGGGCATCTTGACAAATACATGAATACATGAGCAGCACGGTAGCATTGTGGATAGCACAATTGCTTCACAGCTCCAGGGTCCCAGGTTCAATTCCGGCTTGGGTCACTGTCTGTACGGAGTCTGCACATCCTCCCCGTGTGTGCGTGGGTTTCCTCCGGGTGCTCCTGTTTCCTCCCACAGTTCAAAGATGTGCGGGTTAGGTGGATTGGCCATGCTAAATTGCCCTTAGTGTCCAAAATTGTCCTTGGTGTTGGGTGAGGTTGCTGGGTTATGGGGATAGGGTGGAGGTGTGGGCCTTGGACTCGATGGGCCGAATGGCCTCCTTCTGCACTGTAAATTCTATGATCTATGAATAGGATGGGAATAGAGGGATACGGACCCCGGAAATGTAGAAGATTTTAATTTAGACGGGCAGCATGGTCGGCCCAGGCTTGGCGGGCCGAAGGGCCTGTTCCTGTGCTGTACTTTTCTTTGTTCTTTGTAGGAACACCACCGGCTACAACAGGCAACCTCGTCACATGATCAGGGCGAGGGGCCCTTAAGTGGCCATTAATCCCCCATAACCCAGATATATTGACTCACTCAACTTTCAATATATTCAGTGACCCAGCTTCTGCCACTTTCTGGGGAACGAATTGTAAACGTTAAATACCTTCTGAGGGAACACATTCCTCCTCATCTCAGTCTTTAAGGGGAGACTGCTTATTTTGAAACTGTGCCCCCAGTTTTAGATTCGCCAACAAATATCTGCTGTTACAGGACCTCTTGCCTCCGCTTGTCCAGTTGCAACACTCTCTACAACAGAATAGAAAACCCACACGACTGATACTTGAGGTTGGGGCGGTTTATCTCACGATAAAATGTTGGACAGCCTGGGCCGGTATCCTTTGGAGTTTAGAATAATAATAATAATCATCTTTTTAAAAATGTTATTAGAAATTTGGACCATCCAATTAATTTTTTCCAATTAAGGGGCAATTTAACGTAGCCAATCGACTTACCCTGCACATCCTTTGGGTGGTGGGGGTGAAACCCACGCAAACATGGGGAGAATGTGCAAACTCCACGCGGACAGTGACCCAGAGCCGGGATCGAACCTGGGACCTCAGCGCCATGAGGCAGCAGTGCTAACCACTTGCGCCACTGTGCTGCCATAATAATAATCTTTATTGTCACAAGTAGTCTCACAGGGGCTGGTTCAGCACACTGGGCTAAATCGCTGGCTTTTAAAGCAGACCAAGGCAGGCCAGCAGCACGGTTTGATTCCCGTACCAGCCTCCCCGAACAGGCCGGAATGTGGCGACTAGGGGCTTTTCACAGTAACTTCATTTGAAGCCTACTTGTGGCAATAAGCGATTTTCATTTCACATTAACACTGCAATGAAGTTACTGTGAAAAGCCCCAGAGGTTGAGAGGTGACCTTATTGAAACATATAAGATTCTGAGGGGACTTGACAGGGTGGAGGGTGAAAGGATGTCCCCCCCCCCCCCCCCCCCCCCCCCCCCTCACCCCGCTCCTTGTGAGTTACAGTTTAAAGAGTCTTCCATTTAAGATGGAGATAATAGGTGGGATTCTCCGTTGGCAGCGTGGGCGTGGCCACAATGGGAAACCCCGTTGGCCGGCAGCCGGGCGGAGGATCCCACTGCTGGTGGGGGGGCGCCGCCCCGGTAAATGGGCGCGGTGGGACGGAGAATCCCACCCAAGATTTCTTTTCACTCAGAGCGTTGTGATTCCGTGCCACTCTCTTCCCCAGAGAGCGGTGGCGGCAGGGCCATTGAATATTTTTACGGCAGAGGTCGATCGATTCTTGACTAACAAGGGGGTCAAAGGGTATCGGGGGTGGACAGGAAAGTGGGGCGCGATTCTCGGAGAATCGGGAAGGCTGCCGTTGAAGAGGACGTCACTCACGGCAGCCTCCGCGTCCCTTCCCGGGACCCGATTCTCTCCCCCCCCATCGGGGCTAGGAGCGGGGCCCCGGGCGTCTCGGCGGCGCGGCCTTGACGACCGTCGTCAAGGCCATGCGCCAAGCATGACACCGGCTGACGCGCCTAATGACGTCAGCCACGCATGCGCAGGTTGGACAACGCCAACGCGCGCATGCGCGGTTGACGTCTTTTCCCTCGCCTGCCCCGCAAGCCGTGGCGGCTTGATCTTGCGGGGCGGAGGGAAAATAGTGCGTCCCTTTTGGACGCAAGGCCCGTGATCGGTGCCTACCTGTCCCCTCGGGAGCACGGCCGTGGTGCTCACGTGCCAATCGGGCGCCTAGAAGCCCCAAACGGGCTTCTGGCGCCCGTTTCACGACGGTGGCGACCAGGTCGTAAACGGCCGGCCACTCGGCCCATCGGCCTCGGAGAATCGCCGTTTGCCATGAAAAACGCGAGCGGCGATTCGGGGCGCGGGGCGTGTGTGGGGGGGGGGGGGGAGAATAGCGGGGGGGGGGGGGTCGTAAAAAATGTCGGGAGGCCTCCCGCTATTCTCCCAAGCGTCGTGGGGAGCGGAGAATTCCGCCCGTGGTGTTGAGGTTACAATCAGATCAGCCACGATCCTATCAAATGGCGGAACTCAGGCTGGAGGGGTCGAGTGACCTACTCCAGCTCCTGATTCATACGTTCGTCTGTGCTTCTGCATGCAAATGAATGGAAGAATTCAAAGCAAAGGAGAAAAAAAAGACACAATTTTTAAAGATGCCCGTTGCCGTACTGGAGCTGCCATTACCCGAGGGTTTCCGCGTCAATGCTCTGGAGATGAATAATTCTCAAGCCCAGTACAGAGCCTCGGAATATTAATCCAACTGCCTCAACACCAATTTGTACAGAGCTAGAATAATTTATTTTGACTTATGCCAGTAGTGACAAGCTTTGTTGTGAGGGTTTTCTGTCAATGGAAGGTTGCTGATTTTATTAGTATTGTTTATGATTGCTGATATATATTTAAGACAAGTGCCACATCGCAGGCTATATACCACACACGTTTCGTGAAAAGTTCTTAAATATTTGCATCCAGTGTCAAATCAGTGATGATTTATTACCATTATTTGTTCAGGTCTGTCCCCATTTCTCATGTGGCTGAGCCTACACGCAGTATTAACATCTGTATTTCATTCTTATTGTTGGTCCCCGGTGGCGTGTAATGATTAAATTGCATCTTACCCCTTGACCAGGCTAGACACAATACCTCGCGCAATCTCCATCTCAAAGTGTCTTACAGCTAATTATTTTAAAGGATCATCCCTTCAGTCTGAGATTGTGCCCTCAGGTTCTAGTTTTTCCTGCTTGTGGAAACATCCTCTCCATGTCCACTCTATCCAGGCCTCTCAGTCGTCTGTACATTTCAATAAGATCCTCCCTCTACCTTCTGCGGCACGGTAGCACAGTGATTAACACTGTTGCTTCACAGCTCCGGAGTCCCAGGTTCGATTACCCGGTTGGGTCATTGTCTGTGCGGAGTCTGCACGTTCTCCCCGTGTCTGCTTGGGTTTCCTCCGGGTGCTCCGGTTTCTCCCCACAAGTCCTGAAAGATGTGCTTGTTTTGGTGAATTGGATACTCTGAATTCTCCATCTGTGTACCCGAACGGGCGCCGGAAATGTGGCGACGAGGGGCTTTTCATATTAACTTAATTGCAGTGTTAATGCAAGCCTACTTGTGACAATAATAACGATTATTATTGTTATTAAGTGTAAAGGAACGATGGAGTAGTGGTAATGTCACTGGCTGAGTAATCCTCAGGCTAATGCCCTGAGCGTATGGGTTCAAATCCCACCACTGCAGCTGGTTGAGGATTCATTCATAAAATTTGGAATTGAATACTAGTCTGAGTCTACCATCTTGTGGTGCAGTGGGCTATGCCCCCCTACCTTCCAGTCCCAGTTCAGGACTTGACAACCAGGGAAGCCCCGTTCATAGCATGGTCAAACAGGTTGACTATCACCCTGTAAATCTTTCCTATAGCAGTGCTTTGCCAAGCTTAATCAACGAAAGCCCATGGTTGCTGCCCTCTTAGGATGTGGTACCTGAAGGTGGAGGAAATGCAGGTCACAGAATTAGCATAGAATTTACAGTGCAGAAGGAGGCCATTCGGCCCATTGTGTCTGCACCGGCTCTTGGAAAGCGCACCCTACCTAAGCCCACACATCCACCATAACCCAGTAACCCCACCTGTCCTTTTTGGACACGAAGGGCAATTTAGCATTTGGGCTGTGGGAGGAAACCGGAGCACCCGGAGGAAACCCACGCAGACACGGGGAGAAAGTGCGGACTCCGCACAGACAGTGACCCAGCGGGGAATCGAACCTGGGATCCTGGAGCTGTGAAGCAACTGTGCTAACCACTGTGCTACCGTGCCGCCCCTATCTTTAGACTTAGGTTTCCAGTCGAGGCTCAATAAAATATGGAAGGAAATCTGCCATCCCCTTACCTGACCCACAGCAATGTGCCCTCTGAAATGGCCACTCAGTTCCAGGCAATTAGGGATGGGCCACAGATGCGGAGCTTGATGCCCACGTACCATTAAAGAAAGCTTTGGAATGTGTTCAATGTAGGAGGCAGAGTGGGAAATCTGTGCAAAACATCGTCACACAAACAATGTGGCAATGACTTTTTAACGCGATAATGATTGGGAAATTGGTCACGGCACCTGAGGAGAATTCTGTTCTTTGGAATTGTGCCATGGGTCATTTTACATCCACCTCGAGGGCCAGTGGGGCCTCAATTTAATGTCTGGTCTGAGAAACCTCTGGTGCAACACCGCACTCGCTCAGTGCTGCACTGAAGTGTTAATGGAGGCTTAGTGATCAGTGGGACTGCTATGCACAGAACCACAAGTGCTACCCTCTTGAGCCATGACTGACAGACATGTTTCTATGTGGTAAGCAGCTTGGAGTTTTGGATTGGATCAAGATTTGATTCTATGGACAAAGGTTGAGCAGCCAACAGCCAATATTTACAAATGTAGTCAAGTGATCCCACGTTGGGCATATTGCCTTTCACATAAGAAAGTGTCCCAAGATTCTCAAAAGACGTACTGATTGAGGGCAGAGCAGAAACTGGATGACGAAACAAGGTCAAAGGGTAGGCTTGGAGGAAACTTCTGGAAATTTTGAAAGGAGTTTGTAAGGTAATGGAGAGAAAACCTCAGAGTGTAGTGGCGGACGTCTCTACTGTCAATCATGTGTAAAGGGGCACACACAATTGTTCAACCTCAGAGAGTGGGCTGCACGGTTTTGCAAGATTGGAGGATCAGGAGGAGCAAGACTCTGGTGGGACTTAGGCATTTTGAGAATTTTGAACTCAGTTAACATGAGTGAGTGGCAAAGTGACCCAAACGGGGAATTGAACCTGGGATCCTGGAGCTGTGAAGCAACTGTGCTCACCACTGTGCTACCGTGCTGCTGGGGTGATGGGTGACCATGACATGGCATGGGTTAGGATTCAAGTGAAAACCACAATTACTTTCATTTAACTAGCACTTTTAATGCAGTAAAACGCCCGACAGCTCAAGATTCTAATCAAACAGAATTTGACATGGTGCCGCTTGAAGAGGTATTAGGACAGGTGGCTGAAAGCTTGTTCCAAAAGGTAGATTTTAGGGCATCACGGTGGCGCAGTGGTTAGCACTGCTGCCTCACAGCGCTGAGGTCCCAGGTTCGATCAAGGCCCTGGATCACTGTCCGTGTGGAGTTTGCACATTCTCCCCGTGTTTACGTGAGTTTCACCCCCACAACCCAAAGATGTGCAGAGTAGGTGGATTGGCCAGGCTAAATTGCCCCTTAATTGCAAAAAATAATTGGGTACTCTAAATTCATAAAAAAGAGGTAGATTTTTAAAAAAAACATCTAAAAGGAGCAGAGATTGAGAGGTGGAGATGTTAGGGGTGGAATTTCCTGAGATTGGGGCGGTTAACGACATGGCACCAGGAGTAATGCAAAAGACATTGGATTGTTCAAGATCAGAATTGGAGGAGTGTTGATATCTCTGAGGATTGGAAGACTGGTGGAGTTTAAAGAGATAGAGAAGGCCGACCTTTTGAAGGATCTGAACAAGAGTTGGAATTTGTTCAGAGGGAGGGTTGCAGAAGGAATACAAGGAAGTTGGGGCTTGGTGACTGCAAAGGCAGGAATGTTGATGTTGGTGATAAAGGTTGAGCTAGGGGCAGAACTAGGTGGTGTTGCATGATTGCATGACTTGAATGGAAGGGCGGAATCATGTGAAGGCAACAGGTGTCTGGAGAGCGGGCGAGACCCCCCCCCCTGTGTTGCCTCTTTTTGGGGAAGGCTAAATGCATCTTGTGCCACTCAGGCATCTGTCAGGCCAGCAGCGAGCCTTCCCCTGGGATCGAGGACCCTGGGGTCAGGGGTGCCACATACTGACAGCAGTTGGACAATGGGAAGCTGGCAACTCTTCTGTACTCAGCAACACTTGTGGCTGCTGCTGGTACTGCACCCACCACGGCCCTCAGATTGAGGTGGGACCAAGGCACAGGTGAGTAATGACGAGAAGGGGGTTGTGGGAAGGGGAGGGGGCTATTGACAGGAAGTGCGGAGAGGTGCTTCTCAGTGATCCCTGCCTTGCCACTGATAGCTCCCTCGATCAGTGCTTTTGCATGAGGCTCCCACCTCTCCTAGGACACCACAATACAGAAGAGGCTGCTTGTCGTGTCCCCCGCATGGTGCATCCCTCCCCCCTTTCCCCCACATCCCACTGGATTAATATATTTAATTGCCCTCTTAAGGGCCTCAATTAGCAGGGTGGGGAAGGTGCAAGTGGCTGTCCACAGGTCCCCACCAGCCACCAAAGCCCCCTCCACCTGATGAAATGCCCACCACCCCCACCAAACTCTCCACAGGGGAGGACACGAGACTTAATTTCATTGTGGTTTGACAATAATACCTGTGGAGCTGAAGGGAAAGAGGTGAGAGTGTCATCAGCGGACATTTGGAGACTGGCCTGGCTCTAGATAAAGGCAGTGAGTGGAAGCATGCCCAGATGGAGTAGGCAGGAGTCTTGTCGGCCTCGGAGGAGAGGCCACACTCCTGCCATGGGGCAGGTAGAACCGGAAGCATGAGGGGCTGGGGTCACATGCAGTTCGGGAACTGAGGTGGGAACGCGGGGGGGGGGGAGGAGGAAGGAGGCAACTGCTCTGATGGACGGGTGAAGACTGAAGCAACAGCGACAGCAATCGTGCTGCGGGGCTGGCCAAGGACTCTCTCCAGAAGCAATGCCATCCGAACTGGCACTGCGCCCAACCATTCCGTCAATTAAAGTGTCAGGAATCAAATAAATCAAAACAGATCATTCAAGAGGTGAAACTACACCCGAAAGGCTCTTCCAAGAAACCAATGTTTACAAAAGTGTTGCTAGGTAACTGAGAACACTAATGCAAGTAGATTGATGGAAGACTCACCCTTGTCCCAAAGCTGCAAGAGCACTTTACAAATTTCTGTAAAATTTCCTTTACTGTAATAGATTTTCAGGTGGCACATAGACTTTTGTGCACTCTTGTTGCTATTGAATTACATTGTTTTACAAATCCTCACGTTTAAAAGGAAGTGTCGCAGAAGGACTATTAAGTTGTTAGCTCGGCAAAATACGGCGTCCGAAGGAGTGACGACGGTTTATGACTCGGCCATTTTCAATGGGCAACCCAGGTGAGGGCCAATGGTAGATTTACTCCCCCGAGCAGTATTGCATCAAGAAGTGCAGAAACCAACAAGAGGTAGGCATAACTATCGAATATGAATCTATTACTCAGACCAAGATCTGCCACCTGAGTCTGAGAAAACCAACTTGAGTATGGCTGGAAAGACTTGCATTCATATCGGCTTTTTACAAACATCAGGCGTCGCAAAGCACTTTGCAGCCAGTTTGAAAACTTTTGAAGAGTCGTCACTGTTGGCGTGACTCAAATACAGCTGATTGTCCAATCTCCCCTAGCCTTATCTCACACACAACAGCAAAAGGAGTCGAGTTGTACTGGGGCAATATTTGGCAGCAGAATCATGTCTAACGTTAGACATACAATTGGGCAGCATTCACTAAACAAATCCCGAGTGCGCTAAAATGATACTGCAACTGATTTAGGGTTATCAGGTTCACAATGCGACACACTGATGCTGGCTAGAAGTTGCATACAACCATATGCAGTGGCTTTTCCTTTGCAGGCAAAAGGAATGTGACCAGACATTGCCGGCGCGATTCAGCGGCTGTCAGGTACGTCTAGCAGGGTGTTCTTCAGTGGCTGCTGCACTGGTAAACATCCCACTAGCCAATGGCACTTCATCAGGGGGATTCTCTCCATGGAGGCTGCACTTAGAGGAATTTCCTGCTGACAAGCTAAAACCTGCCAGCAGCAAAGGATCTTTGCAGATCGGGGCGCTATTTTGACCGACTACCCCATCTCACAACCCCCCCCCCCCCCCCCCCCCCCCCCCCCCCGGCCCTTCCAGGCTCCCCTGATTTTTTGACCCTCCTCCCCAAACCTTGGGGTGGTCCCCGGGAATCCCCTCACCCCCGTCTCATTAGCAAGGTTCCCCCGGGCCTGGCCCCTGGCAGTGCCAATCTGGTACCCTAGCACCCTGGCAAGCTGGCAATGAGAAGGTGCCCAGGTGCCGAGGAGTGTCAGGACGCTCAGTTGACATTTCCGGAGTGGCCGTGTCAATGTGCCCAGGTGCTAGCGAGAGTGCCAGGGTGTTGCACTGCCCTGTCCTGCCCCCAACAACCCAGGGGTCACCAATGGCCTGAGAGACACCTGAGGTGCTATAGTGAAAACATCAACCCGACCTAAACGGCGGCATTGTGTTCAGGGCGGTGGGTGAATTTGGGACGGGATTCTTCGGAAACTGGCGGTGCGGGCGACTCCGGTGTGAAGGAGTGGCGTGAACCACTCCGGCGTTGGGCCGCCCCAAAGGTGTGGAATCCTCCGCACCTTCAGGGGCGAGGCCTGCGCCGGAGTGGTTTGCGCCGTGCCGGCCGGTAGGGCCTCTGCCAGCCGACGCGAGTTAGCGCATGCGCGGGAGCGCCAGCGTGTGCTGGCGTCATCCCAGCGCCTGCGTAGAGGTGTTTGGCTCCGCATCGGCCATGGCGGACTGGTACAGCTGCCGGCGCGGAGGAATGGAGTGCCCCCACGACACAGGCCCGTCTGCGGTTCGGTGGGCCCTGACTGCGGGCCAGGCCACCGTGGGGACACCCCCCCGAGGCCAGATCCCCCCGCACTCCCCCCCCCCCCCCCCGAGGACCCCAGAGGCTGCCCACAGAGACAGGTCCCGCTGGTAAGTACCTACTCTAATTTACGCTGGCGGGACTGGCGTAAAACGGGTGGCCGCTCGGCCCATCGCGGGCTGGAGAATCGCCGGGGGTGGCCGCTGCCAACGGCCCCTGACCAGCGCGGCGCGATTCCACCCCCCCCGCCAAATCCCCGGCGCTGGAGAATTCGACAGCCAACGGGGGCTGGATTCATGTCCCCCCCCCCCACCAGCGATTCTCCGACCCGATTTGGGGCTCACGTGCGATTTACCCTTCCCGCCCGGATCTGCGGCAGACGCAACGGGGACGCTGAATCGCGCGCTGCATCTTTTTTTAACTAAACTAAAGCCTGGGTGTGGGGGGGGGGGGAATATCTCCCTGGGTTACAACCTTGTTGACAACGTTAAGTTGTAACTCATCACACCAGTCAATCACTCTTCTAGATCTTTTAATACTCAGACAATAATTTACGTTAATATATTTTTTTTGCCTCCAAGCAAAAGGAAATAATTGAGCTGTTGTTTATAGGCCCAGTGGAAATCCGAGAACATTTTGGTTCTGCAGGAGGCTTTTTGATGAATTTTCTTTGCCACATGCACTTAATAACAGAAAGGTTGAAGCAAGCACTAATGAAGGCCTACATCCTGACAATGCACACGAGGGACGTGCCTTCATTGTGTGGTGGTGTTGAATTAATAGGGAAAACAATGATTTTCTTTTTTCGAAGGCCCTTTCACATTGATGAACCGCATACATTCCTCGGGTTATGAGCAATTTCAGGCCCTCCCACTTAGATTGGCCAAGGAGCCAACATTCAGTTTCATTGAATCATGGGAGGTTATAGCACAGAATGAGGCCATTCAGCCTCCCACCCCTGTGCCTGCTTTCTGACAAAGCTATCCCCCAAGCAAATCCCACTCCTCCTTGTGCTTTTCCAATGGCCCTGTAATGTATTTCCTTTCAGGAGGTGGGAATTCTAATAATTATAATAACCTTTTATTGTCACAAGTATGAAGTTACTGTGAAAAGCTCCTCATCGCCACATTCCGGCACCGTTGGGTAAGCTGGTACGGGAATTGAACCCACGTTGCTGGCCTTGTTCTGCATCACAAACCAGCCGTCTATCCCACTGAGCTAAACCAACCCTAACTCCTGGAGTTGGTGGGTGAGTGTGAGGAGGGACGTGGGATGGTGAGCGACTGGCTCATTGAGCCTGGCAGCGAGAGACACTGCTAGTTTGAAAGGTGGGGCCTCATTAATTTGCCACATAAGAGAACCATTGGCAAAATCAAAGACCATGGATTGGATCAAGGACGACAGAAGGGAGATAGATCACTTGGTTGCATGGTGTACTGAAAACAACCTCTATCTAAATGACAACAAAACCAAGAAACTGATCATGACTCCGAAGTGGAGATGGTCGATAGCTTTAAGTTCCTGGGGGACATATTCACCAACAGTCTCTCCTGGTCCACTCATGTTGATGCAACATTCAAGAAAGCCCAACAACGTCTCTACTTCCTACGGAAGCTAAAGAAATTTGGCATGTCTGCATTGACTCTCACAAACTTCTACAGATTTGCGATACAGAGCATCCTATCCGGCTGCATCACAGCTTGGTATGGCAACTGCTCGGCCCAAGATCGTAAGAAACTGCAGACTGTGGTGAACTCAGCCCAACTCATCACACAAGCTTGCCACCCTCCCATTGATTCTGTTGAGAACATAGAATTACAGTGCAGAAGGAGACCATTCAGCCCATCGAGCCTGCATTGGCCCTTGGAAAGAGCACCCCACTTAAGCCCACAACTCCACCCCATACCCGTAACCCAGAACCCCACTCAAGCCCTTTGGACACTAAGGGACAATTTAGCACAGTGAATCCACCAAACCTGCACATCTTTGGACAGTGGGAGGAAACCGGAACTCCCGGAGTAAACCCACGCACACACGGGGAGGATGTGGAAACTCCACACAGACAGTGAGCCAAGCCAGGAATCGAACCTGGCACCTTGGAGCTGTGAAGCGACAGTGCTAACCACTGTGCTACCGTGCCGCCCACACCTCCTGTTTACTCAGGAAGGCAGACAGCATTATCACAGACCCCTCCCACCCAGGCTTTGCCCTCTTCCAGACCCTTCCATCAGGCAGAAGGTACAGAGGTCTGAAGACTCGCACATCCAGACATAGGAACAGCTTCTTCCCCACAGCTACTAGATTCCTCAACGACTCCCCCTCGGACTGATCTGCTCCCTGTAAGAACACTATTAATGACGCCCTATGATGCTCTTGCACATGTATTTGCTTTGTTTGGCCCATGTTCCGCACTGTAACCAATTACTTATTCGTCGATGTACTTTGTCGATTATTCTTTTTGTCTACTGTGTTTGTACTGTGTATGTTCCCTTGGCCGCAAGGTACATGGGACAATCAATCAATCAATCAATGACGGCATGGATACTAAAGTGGTTAAGGGACAATAGTGAATGGTTGTTTTTCAGACAGGAGGACAGTATTCAATGGTGTTTTCCAGAGCTTGGAATAAGGACCAATGTTCCTTTTGACATGTATCAGTGAATTGGTCTTGGGTATACAGGATGGAAACTCAAAGTTTGCAGATGACATGAAAATTGGAAATGTAGTAAGTGGTGAAGAGGAAAGTCCTCGATAACAGGAGGACATCGACAGATATATGGGGGCTCACATTTCAAATAGAGAAATATGGAATGATGGATATTGGAAGGAAGCATGAGGTGCAACAATATGGGCTGAATTCTCCGCCTTCGGAATTCTCCATTTTGCTGGTAGCCTGGAGGTTTCCCGGTGGCGTGGAGCTGCCCCACAATGGGAAACTCCATTGACCAGCCGGTGAAACGGAGATCCCGACGGCGTGCTGCACCAGAAATCTGGCATGGCGGGACGGAGAAACACGCCCTATGAATTTAAATGGTACAATTTTAAAGTTGGTGCAGGAACGGAGAGATCTTGGGTTCACAAGGTCGGAGGACAAGTTGAGAAGGGTGTTAAAAAACATATAGTGTCCATACTTTTATGAGTAAAAGTTTAGAAACGTAACAAAGGAAGATGTGCTTTTTTAAAAAATAAAACATTGGATAGGCCCCAGGAATATGGGGCGGGATCTGCGGGAATCGGCGGGGCAGGCAACTCCGGCGTGAAGGAGTGGCGTGAACCACTGCGGCGTTCACCTGACCTATAACCTTTATGTTGAATTTGTCTAGGATGAGCAGAAAAGCCTTCACTGTAGGTGTGATTCATCAGACACCCTAGACACTTTTATCAAAACAAGGTTTATTCGAAGAATGTAATTAACATATATATATACTATATATATATCAACACAGCAAGAATTTTTATCAATTACAAGCATAAAGACACCAAGCAGCTATAGTAATCTATGTATACCACTTAATGAATTTCCCCTTAGCTGTTCCAATTCAATAACAAAATCCAATAAACCAAAGCCCCTTTTCAAGGGCGTGACCCAGCACACTGCAATCTCACTTGATTGGGACTAGTCCTTTTCCTGAGATTCTGATCCAGGTCCAGCCAGAAGATTCAAACTCCTTTAGGAAAATAACTATATCTGTAAAGTTACCAAGGCAGTGAGCCACAACCAATGTGTTTTTTACTAGAACAGCTTTTAAAATGAAAAGAGAAAAAAACCCTTCTTTCTCCTTCTCCAGTCCAAAGCAGCCAAACTGAAACTGAAACCTTAAAAAAAAACCCTCTCACCTGACAGCCACAGCCCAATGTGCTGCAAGTCACATGACAAGAGACTAAACCTTTCTTAAAGGGACACTCACATGATAATGGGAATAGGAGTAGGCCATTCAGCCCCCCCAAACCTATCTCCTTACGTAAACAGATGCCTTTAATGGTCCACTAGATGGCACTGTGGAGCCCCCCCCCCCCCCCCCCCCCCCCAATCCCCTACTGCCCAGGAAGTATAAAGAACAAAGAACAAAGAAAGGTACAGCACAGGAACAGGCCCTTCGGTCCTCCAAGCCTGTGCCGACCATGCTGCCCGACTACACTACAATCTTCTACGCTTCCTGGGTCCATATCCCTCTATTCCCATCCTATTCATGTATTTGTCAAGATGCCCCTTAAATGTCACTATCGTCCCTGCTTCCACCACCCCCTCCGGCAGCGAGTTCCAGGCACCCACTACCCTCTGTGTAAAAAGACTTGCCTTGTACATCTACTCTAAATATTGCCCCTCGCACCTTAAACCTATGCCCCCTAGTAATTAACCAGTCTACCCTGGGGAAAAGCCTCTGACTATCCATTCTGTCTATGCCCCTCATAATTTTGTAGACCTCTTATCAGGCCGCCCCTCAACCTCCGTCGTTCCAGTGAGAACAAACCGAGTTTATTCAACCGTTCCTCATAGCTAATGCCCTCCATACCAGGCAACATCCTGGTAAATCTCTTCTGTACCCTCTCTAAAGCCTCCACATGCTCTGGTAGTGTGGTGACCAGAATTGAACACTATACTCCAAGTGTGGCCTAACTAAGGTTCTATACAGCTGCAACATTACTTGCCAATTCTTATACTCAATGCCCCGGCCAATGAAGGCAAGCATGCCGTATGCCTTCTTGACTACCTTCTTCACCTGTGTTGCCCCTTTCAGTGACCTGTGGACCTGTACACCTGGATCTCTCTGACTGTCAATACTCTTGAATGTTCTACCATTCACTGTATATTCCCTACCTGCATTAGACCTTCCAAAATGTATTACCTCACATTTGTCTGGATTAAACTCCATCTGCCATCTCTCCGCCCAAGTCTCCAATCTATCTAAATCCTGCTGTATCCTCTGACAGTCCTCATCGCTATCCGCAATTCCACCTTTGTGTCATCTGCAAACTTGCTAATCAGACCAGACAAGTAACCCTTAAATCATCTCTAAACCTGCTCTTATTGGATGACTGCTGCTCTGCTGGTTTAATAAGGACACAGGGTGCCCACACCGAGTAAAATAAAAAACAAAGTTTTATTTACACAAACTACATGCACACCACCAGGTAGAATCCGTACCGAGTGCCTATTCAGCTCGGTGCCTTACTGGCCAACGTTTTATCCATTGGTTAAATGAGGTACCCAGCGTCTAGCGGGGAGCTTGTACTCCACAAGGAGCACGGGAAAGACAAACATTCCCACCCCGGAGGTCCGGTACGGAATATTACACCTAGGCTTGCCTTCTTTTTTCAGAACTTTCTCACTGGGTCGTTTATATTGTTTGTGTCGCTCTTTTCGATGGTTCCAGATCCAATGGCGGGTTTATTTACTGTTCGAGAGCCACTCTTCCTCTAAAGAAATTCAGCATGTCTGCATCAACTCTCACAAACTTCTTCAGATGTGCCATAGAGAGCATCCTATCCGGCTGCATCACAGCCTGGTATGGCAACTGCTCGGCCCAAGATCGCAAGAAACTGCAGAGTGTGGTAAACTCAGCCCAACGCATCTCACAAGCTTGCCACCCTCACATTGATTCTCTCTACACCTCCCGCTGCCTCAGGAAGGCAGACAGCATTATCAGAGACCCCTCCCACCCAGGCATTGCCTTCTTCCAGCCCCTTCCATCAGGCAGAATGTGCAGAAGTCTGAAGACTCGCACATCCAGACATAGGAACAGCTTCTTCCTTGTGGTGATATGAGTGGGAGCACTGCCATTGGTGCAAAGCATTGGTTCCCCATTGGCTCTGGCTGGTCATGTACCTCTCGTCTGATTGGCTGGGATTAGTCATGTGACTGCTCACCAATTGGTCGAGAGGCAGGTAGACCCCACCTCCGAGGTGGGGTATAAGTACCCAGGTTTCCTGGCGGTCGGCCTTTCTCTGTAGTCGACCCCCGGGCTAACAACTAGCTGATTAAAGCCACAGTTTGGATCTTCATCGTGACTCGCGTCCAATGGATGGTACATCATTCCCCACAGCTACTAGACTCCTCAATGACTCCCCCTCAGACTGATCTGTTCCCTGTAAGAACACTATTCATGACGCCCTATGCTGCTCTTGCTCATGTATTTGTTTTGTTTGGCCCCTTGTTCCGCACTGTAACCAATCACTGTTTGTCGATGTACCATTTGTCAATGTTCTCTGTTGATGATTCTCTTTGTCTACTATGTACGCACTGTGTACGTTCCCTCGGCCATAGAAAAACACTTTTCACTGTACTTCGGTACATGTGACAATAGATCAAATCAAATCACCGAGATTGCAGCCTCGGCCTAGCTGGGTTCGCTCTCTCGCTTTTGAGCTAGAAAGTGTGTTGTTCCCCAGTCCCAAATTAGAGACTTGAGCAAGTAATCCAGGCTGACTCTCCAGTGCAGTAAGGAGGGAGTGCCTGACTGTCAGGGGTGCCGACTTCTCAACGAGACTTTACACCCAAGGCTCTGCTTTCAATCTCGTGGGTGTGAAGGGTCCCAGGGCCCTTGTTACAGGGGAAATTTTTCTCCAGTGTCCTCGACAACATTTATAAACCTCTCTGAGAAACGTGAGGGCTGAGGTCATGCAGCTTCCTGGAGTTATAAATTTGTCGGCTAATTAAAGGCCTCTGACTGAGTGCCCCAACATCATTCTCCACAAGCAATCTCTGCACCACCACGCTCAGAATGCACCAATATCATTCTCCACAAGCAATCCCTGCACCACCACGCTCAGAATGCCCCAACATCATTCTCCACAAGCAATCTCTGCACCACCACGCTCAGAATGCACCAATATCATTCTCCACAAGCAATCTCTGCACCACCACGCTCAGAATGCACCAATATCATTCTCCACAAGCAATCCCTGCACCACCACGCTCAGAATGCACCAATATCATTCTCCACAAGCAATCCCTGCACCACCACGCTCAGAATGCACCAATATCATTCTCCACAAGCAATCTCTGCACCACCACGCTCAGAATGCACCAATATCATTCTCCACAAGCAATCCCTGCACCACCACGCTCAGAATGCACCAATATCATTCTCCACAAGCAATCTCTGCACCACCACGCTCAGAATGCACCAACATCATTCAATTAAAAAAAGGACTAGCAACTTGCATCTGTCGAATTCCTACAGTGCAGAAGGAGACCATTCGGCCCATCAAGTCTTACCTCTGAAAGAGCACCCTACCTAGGCCCAACCCTCGCCCTATCCTCACCAAACCTACGCATCTTTGGACACTATGGGGCAATTTAGAATGGACAATCCACCTGACCTGCACATCTTTGGACTGTGTGAGGAAACCGGAGCACCCGGAGGAAACCCACGCAGACACGGAGAGAAAGTGCAAACTCCGCACGGAGAGGGGTAAATACCGCCGTGCCGCCGTCATGGGCGTAAAATTGACAGACCATTTAAAGGCCCGTTGACCTCGGGCGGGAATTTCTGGTCTCGGGTGGAAAATCCCACCCAACCGTTTGTGACCACCAGACAGCGCGAAGCGTTCTACAGCCAATGAAGTAGTGAAGAAGTGAGGTCACTGTAGGAAACAGCAGTGAATTCACACGGCAAGGTCCCACAAACGGCAAGGACCAGAAAAATCTGTTTTTGCGATGATGGCTGAGGGATAAATATCGGCCAGGACACTGGGGAGAATCACACTGCTCTTGCTCGAAATAATGCCACGCGACCTCTTACATCCAGCCGAGCGGGGAGATGGGCCTCGGTTTTAACGTCTCAACTGAAAGATGGAATTTCGTTTTTGTTGCCATTTGTAAAGTAATGTGTGCTGCGGAGCTGCCAGAAAGCAGCTTAACGCCACTTCCTATTCGAGGTCAATGCAATGTTTGGCACCAGGAGAGTATATAACCCTGTAGGGCTTCTTAAAGATGAACAGTGAGACTGCCTATTGATACATAGTGCAAGGATTTGCTCTTTGTAAAAAGCTTCCCCGTACATTCCCCCCTCGCCCAATAATGAAGAAGAGAATTGACATCGGGAGTCGACATCTTGCCAATGAACATTTTTAATATATGTTTAAAACACCGAAAATCGTGAACCTTCAAACTTTATCCAATGTAACCTTGTTGCAAAAAGTCTTATTAATACAGTGTTGGTTATTGGTGCAATTTAAGTTGTTAAAAATGCAACAGTGGTTAGAACTTTGGCAGGCGGCGCACGGAGCGCTGGCAGGGGTGAGGAAAGTCACGTGCAGCTCTGCAGCTGCACAGCCGATTTTTCCCTCCAGGTTCTTTGCCGCTATATGCACAGAAAATAATAATAATAATCGCTCATTGTCACAAGTAGGCTTCAATTAAGTTACCGTGAAAAGCCCCGAGGCGCCACATTCCGGTGCCTGTTTGGGGAGGCCTGTACGGGAATTGAACCCGCGCTGCTGGCCTTGTTCTGCATTACAAGCCAACTGTTTAGCCCACTGTGCTAAACCAGCCCCTGCTGGTTTGCGCGGTTCTGGATGCGTGGCTTTCGCCCTCACGCAGGCAGGGCGAGGCCTGATAAAAGCCGGCAACACCAGCTCCACAAAGTGCACAAAGTTGCACTGAAAAGAATAAGGTGGCATCGCCACGCCAGGGGGCAGGTATTATAGTGAGTGTGGTCTAACTGGTGATTGGCTGTGGTGTTGTGTGTGTTGATTGGTCTTGCTGCATGTCCAGCAGTGTGTGTGTCTGCACCATGATATACTGCTGTGTATATTATGATACCCTTAACTGCTTTACGTTTTCGAAAAACAGTTGTAAACCTCGCAGTCGTGACGGCACAACAGCAAGGGGCGGGGGGGGGGGGGGGGGGGGGTAATTCTTTATCTAGGGAGGGGGGGAGGGAGCATATGGCTGGGAAGCCCTTTAAGTGTATTTACGTTTTTCAGATGTGTTGCATAGATACACAGATACATAGAAGATAGGAGCAGGAGGAAGCCTTTTGGCCTTTCGAGCCTACTCCGCCATTCATCACGATCATGGCTGATCATCCAATTCAATAGCCTAATCCTGCTTTCTCCCCATAGCCTTTGATCCCATTCTCCCCAAGTGTTATATCCAGCCACCCCTTGAATATATTCAAAGTTTAGCATCAACTACTTCCTGTGGTAATGAATTACACAGGCTCACCACTCTTTGTGTGAAGAAATGTCTCCTTATCTCGGTCCGAAATGGTTTACCCTGAATTTCTCAGACTGTGACCCGTGGTTCTGGACACACCCATCACTGGGAACATTTTCCCTGCATCTACCCTGTCTAGTCCTGTTAGAATTTTATAAGTCTCTATGAGATTCCCCCTCTCATTCTTCTGAGCTCCAGCGAGAACAATCCCAACCTAGTCAATCTCTCCTCATACGTCAGTCCCGCCATCCCTGGAATCAGTCTGGTAAACCTTTGCTGCACTCCCTCGAGAGCAAGAGCATCCTTCCTCAGAGAAGGAGACCAAAACTGCTCACAATACTCCAAGTGGGGCCTCACCAAGACCCTGTATAATTGCAGCAACACATCCTTGCTTCTATACTAGAAACCTCTTGCAATGAAGGTCAACATACCATTAGCCTTCTTTACCGCTTACACCCAGGTACCGCTGCATACTCCCCTCTCCCAATTTACAACCATTCAGGTAGGAATCTGCCTTCTTGTTTTTGCTTCCAAAATGAATAACCTCACACTTATCCAAATTATACTGCATCTACCATTGGTTTGCCCACTCGCCCAACCTGTCCAGGTCTTGCTGTAGGATCCCAGCATCCTCGTCACATTCACCCTCCCACCCGACTTGGGATCATCTGCAAACTTTGAGATGTTACATTTTGCTCCCTCATCCAAATCATTAATATATATTGTGAATAGCTGGGGTCCCAGCAACGATTCCTGTGGTACCCCACTGGTTACTGCCTGCCAATTTGAATAGGGCCCATTAATCCCTACTCTTTGTTTCATCTCTGCTAACCAGTTTTCTATCCATCTCAATACATTTGCCCCAATCCCATGCACTTTAATTTTGCTCAATAATCTCTTTTGCGGGACTTTGTCAAACGCCTTCTGAAAGTCCAAATATACCACATCGACTGGCTCCCCCTTGTCAACTGTACTGGTTACATCTTCAAAGAATTCCAACAGATTTGTAAGCATGATTTTCCCTTCATAAATCTATGCTGACTCTGACTGATCCTGCCACTGCTTTCCAAATGTTCCACTATATAGTCTTTGATAATGGATTCAAGCATTTTCCCCACTACCGATGTTAGGCTTACTGGTCGATAATTCCCTGATTTCTCTCTACCTCCCTTTTTGAATATCGGAGTGACGTGAGCTACCCGCCAATCTGCAGGGACAGTTCCAGAGTCTATACAATCCCGGAAGATGACCACCGATGCATCCACTATTTCCAATTAGTGATCCCTTATTACGCAATCCCTGTTTCTGTCTGTAGGGGGCCTACATTTCTCTTACCAATCTCTTTCTCTTCGCATATCTGCAGAAACTCTTAGTGTCAGTCTTTATGTTCCCTGCAAGCTTCCTTTCGTACTGTTCTTTCCCCATCTTCATCAATGAGTTTTAGGGAACCACGTCACATCACCCGCGAGGAACAGGAAGAATCAGAGAACGGAATCTCGCCGCCGAGATTTTCGTTTCAGCGGTCTCACGGGATTTTCCAACGGTGTCGCCATTTTCACCCGGCGGAAAATCCGGGCTGACCAGAGTTTTCACTCCAGATTCTCTGGCACTCTCTGTACACAGAGCGCCTGGGGGCATGGTTTCTGCTGTCATGCTGGCAGGGTGGGGCCTGATAAAAACCAGCAACACCAGATCCAGAAGGATCGGGAATCTGCGCTGAAATTAATACAAACCCCTCCCCACCCCCCGCCCCCCCACTGACTCCTCTCCATGGATACGCAAACCAGGTTCCTTCAATAGCAGCAGGGTGAAGTTCGAGGGCTAGTATAATTATGTATTGTTGGTTATTTCACCTAAAGGTGTTATTTTAGAAATGGTTTGACTTTATGAGATCAACCTCACATGATCACACTCTAATTATAAACTTACAGGGTTCTTGGTCCCTATCTGGATTGATGTGACTGACTAAACACCTAAAGGGTCGTTAAAGGGCCGAGTGCATAACCATATTATTGACTG